>NC_053026.1:11879705-12093559 GCF_003073215.2 Triticum urartu
GTTATCAATGACATCCAATGTCCATGGTTAGGAAACCGTAACCATCTATTGATTAACGAGCTAGTCAACTAGAGGCTTACTAGGGACATGGTGTTGTCTATGTATCCACACATGTATCTGAGTTTCCTATCAATACAATTCTAGCATGGATAATAAACGATTATCATGAACAAGGAAATATAATAATAATCAATTTATTATTGCCTCTAGGGCATATTTCCAACAGTCTCCCACTTGCACTAGAGTCAATAATCCAGTTCACATCGCTATGTGACTAACACTCAAGGTCACATCCCCATGTGACTAACACCCAAAGAGTTTACTAGAGTCAATAATCTAGTTCACATTACCATGTGATTAACACTCGATGAGTTCTGGGTTTGATCTTGTTATGCTTGTGAGAGATGTTATAGTCAACGGGTCTGAATCTTTCAGATCCGTATGTACTTCGCAAATCTCTATGTCATCTTGTAGATGCAGCTACTACGCTATATTTGGAGCCATTTCAAATAACTGTTCTACTATACGAATCTAGTTTACTACTTAGAATAATCTGGATTAGTGTCAAAGTTTGCATCGGCGTAACTCTTTACGTCGAACTCTTTATCACCTCCATAACCGAGAAACATATCCTTATTCCTCTAAGGATAATTTAGACCGCTATCTGGTGATCTACTCCTAGATTACCTTTGTACCCTCTTGCCAGATATGTGGCAAGGCACACATCAGGTGCGGTACTCAGCATGGCATACCGTATAGAGCCTATGACAAAAGCATAGGGGACGACCTTCGTCCTTCCTCTTTCTTCTGCCGTGGTCGAGCTTTAAGTCTTAACTTCATACCTTACAACTCAGGCAAGAACTCCTTCTTTGACTGGTCCATCTTGAACACCTTCAAGATCATGTCAAGGTATGTGCTCATTTGAAAGTACCATTAAGAATTTTGATCTATCCTTATAGATCTTGATGCTCAATGTTCAAGTAGCTTAATCCAGGCTTTCCATTGAAAAATACTTTCCAAATAACCCTATATGCTTTCCAGAAATTCTACATCATTTCTGATCAACAATATGTCAACATATATTTATCAGAAATTCTATAGTGCTCCCACTCACTTCTTTGGAAATACAAGTTTCTCATAAACTTTGTATACACCCAAAACTTTGATCATCTTATCAAAGCATACATTCCAACTCCGAGATGCTTACTCCAGTCCTTAGAAGGATTGCTGGAGCTTTGCATACTTATTAGCATCTTTCAGGATTAACAAAACCTTCCGGTTGTATCACATACAACCTTTCCTCAAAAATCGTCGAGGAAACAATGGTTTTTGGCATCCTATATGCAAGATTTCACAAATAATGCAGTAATTGCTAATATAATTCCAACAGACTCTTAGCATCGCTACGAGTGAGAAAGTCTCATCGCAGTCAACTCCTTGAACTTGTCGGAAAACATCTTAACGACAAGTCGAGCTTTCTTAATGGTGATACCTACCATCATTGTCCGTCTTCCTTTTAAAATCCATATGTACCTAACAGCCTTACGACCATCAAGTAGTTCTCCCAAAGTCTACACTTTGTTTTCATATATGGATCCTCTCTCGGATTATATGGCCTCGAGCCATTTTGGAATCCAGGCCCACCATCGCTTCTCCATAGCTCGTAGGTTCATTGTTGTCTAGCAACATGACTTCCAAGACAGGATTACGTACCACTCTGAAGTAGTACACATCCTTGTCATCTTACGAGGTTTAGGAGTGACTTGATCCGAAGTCTCATGATCAATATCATAAGCTTCCACTTCAATTGGTGTATGTGCCACAGGAACAACTCCCTGTGCCCTGCCACACACTAGTTGAAGAGACGGTTCAATAACCTCATCAAGTCTCCACCATCCTCCCACTCAATTCTTTCGAGAGAAACTTTTCCTCGAGAAAGGACCCGATTCTAGAAACAATCCCTTATTGCTTTCGGATCTGAGATAGGAGGTATACCCAACTGTTTTGGGTGTCCTATGAAGATGCATTTATCCGCTTTGGTTCGAGCTTATCAGCCTGAAACCTTTTCACATAAGCGTCGCAGCCCCAAACTTCTAAGAAATGACAGCTTAGGTTTCTCTAAACCATAGTTCATACGGTGTCATCTCATCGGAATTACGTGGTGCCCTATTTAAAGTGAATGTGGTTGTCTCTAATGCCTAACCCATAAACTATCGTGGTAATTCGATAAGAGACATCATGGTATGCATCATATCCAATAGGGTGCAGTTATGATGTTCGGACACACCATCACACTATGGTGTTCCAGGCTGTATTAGTTGTGAAACAATTTCCACAATGTCTTAATTCTGTGCCAAACTCGTAATTCAGATATTCATCTCTATGATCATATCATAGATATTTTATCCTCTTGTCACGACGATATTTCAACTTCACCCTGAAATTACTTGAACCTTTCAATAATTCAGACTCGTGATTTATCAAGTAAATGTACTCAACATCTACTCAAATCATCTGTGAAGTAAGAACATAACGATATCCACTACACGCCTCAGCACTCATTGGACTGCACACATCAAAATGTATTTCTTCCAACAAGTTGCTTTCTAGTTCCATTTTACTGAAAACGAGGCTTTCAGTCATCTTGCCCATGTGGTATGATTTGCATGTCTCAAGTGATTCAAAAACAAGTGAGTCCAAACGGTCCATTTGCATGGAGTTTCTTCATGCATATACACCAATAGACATGGTTCGCATGTCTCAAACTTTTCAAAAATGAGTGAGTCCAAGATCCATCAACATGGAGCCTCTTCATGCGTTTTATACCGATATGACTTAAGTGGCAGTGCCACAAGTAGGTGGTACTATCATTACTATCTTATATCTTTTGGCATGAACATGTGTATCACTATGATCGAGATTCAATGAACCATTCATTTTAGGTGCAAGACCATTGAAGGTATTATTCAAATAAACAGAGTAACCGTTATTCTCCTTAAATGAATAACCGTATTGTGATAGACATAATCCAATCATGTCTATGCTCAACGCAAACACCAATCTCGATGGTAGAGGGAGCGTACGATATTTGATCAACCTTGGAAATACTTCCAACACATATCGTCATCTCACCTTTAGCTAGTCTTCGTTTATTCCGTAGCTTTTATTTCGAGTTACTAACACTTAGCAACCGAACCGGTATCTAATACCCTGGTGCTACTAGGAGTACTAGTAAAGTACACATTAACATAATACATCCAATATACTTCTATCGACCTTGACAGCCTTCTCATCTACCAAGTATCTAGGGTAATTCTGCTCCAGTGGCTGTTCCCCTTATTACAGAAGCACTTAGTCTCGGGCTTGGGTTCAACTTTGGGTTTCTTCACTAGAGCAGCAGCTGAATTGCCGTTTCATGAAGCATCCCTTTTTGCCCTTGCCCTTCTTGAAACTAGTGGTTTCACCAACCATCAACAATTGATGCTCCTTCTTGATCTCTACTTTTGTGGTGTCAAACATCGCGAATATCTCAAGGATCATCATATATGTCCCTGATATATTATAGTTCATCACGAAGCTCAAGCAGCTTGGTGGTAATGACTTCGGAGAACCATCACTATTTCATCTGGAAGATCAACTCCCACTCGATTCAAATGATTGTTGTACTCGGACAATCTGAGCACAATCTCAACAATTGAGCTTTTCTCCCTTAGTTTGCAGGCTAAGAAAATCGTCGGAGGTCTTATACCTCTTGACATGGGCACGAGCCTGAAATCCCAATTTCAGCCCTCGAAACATCTCATATGTTTCGCGACGTTTCAAAAACGTCTTCGGTGCCTCAACTCTAAACCATTTAACTGAACTATCACATAGTTATCAAAATTTGTATGTCAGATGTTCCCAACATCTACAGACGACGTTCGAGGTTCAGCACACTGAGCGGTGCATTAAGGACATAAGCCTTCTATGAAGCAATGAGGACAAACCTCAGTTTACGGACCTAGTCCGCATAATTGCTACTATCAACTAAATTTTCTCTAGGAACATATCTAAACAGTAGAACTGAAGCGCGAGCTACGACATAATTTGCGAAGACCTTTTGACTATGTTCAGGATAAGTAAGTTCATCTTATGAACTCCCACTCAGATAGACATCCCTCTAGTCATCTAAGTGATTACATGATCCGAGTCAACTAGGCCATGTCCGATCATCACGTGAGACGGACTAGTCATCATCGGTGAACATCTTCATGTTGATCGTATCTACCATACGACTCATGCTCGACCTTTCGGTCTCTTGTGTTCCGAGGCCATGTCTGTACATGCTAGGCTCGTCAAGTTAACCTAAGTGTTTCGCATGTGTTCCGAGGCCATGTCTGTACATGCTAGGCTCGTCAACACCCGTTGTATTCGAACGTAAGAATCTATCACACCCGATCATCACGTGGTGCTTCGAAACAACGAACTGTCGCAACGGTGCACAGTTAGGGGGAACACTTTCTTGAAATTATTATGAGGGATCATCTTATTTACTACCGTCGTTCTAAGTAAACAAGATGCATAAACATGATAAACATCACATGCAATCAAATAGTGACATGATATGGCCAATATCACTTTGCTCCTCTTGATCTCCATCTTGGGGCTCCATGATCATCTTGTCACCGGCATGACACCATGATCTCCATCATCATGATCTCCATCATCGTGTCTTCTTGAAGTTGTCTCGTCATCTATTACTTCTACTACTATGGCTAACGCTTTAGCAATAAAGTAAAGTAATTACATGACGTTTAAGTTGACATGCAGGTCATAAATAAATAAAGACAACTCCTATGGCTCCTGCCGGTTGTCATACTCATCGACATGCAAGTCGTGATTCCTATTACAAGAACATGATCAATCTCATACATCACATATATCATTCATCACATCCTTTTGGCCATATCACATCACATAGCATACCCTGCAAAAACAAGTTAGACGTCCTCTAATTGTTGTTTGCATGTTTTACGTGGCTGCTATGGGTTTCTAGCAAGAACGTTTCTTACCTACGCAAAAACCACAACGTGATATGCCAATTGCTATTTACCCTTCATAAGGACCCTTTTCATCGAATCCGATCCGACTAAAGTGGGAGAGACAGACACCCGCTAGCCACCTTATGCAACTAGTGCATGTCAGTCGGTGGAACCAGTCTCACGTAAGAGTACGTGTAAGGTCGGTCCGGGCCGCTTCATCCCACAATGCCACCGAATCAAGATTGGACTAGTAACGGTAAGCATATTGACCAAAATCAACGCCCACAACAACTACTTTGTGTTCTACTCGTGCATAGAAACTACGCATAGACCTAGCTCATGATGCCACTGTTGGGGAACGTAGCATAAATACAAAATTTTCCTACGTGTCACCAAGATCTATCTATGGAGTCATCTAGCAACGAGGGAGGAGTGGATCTACATACCCTTGTAGATCGCGCGCGGAAGCATTCAAGAGAACGGGGTTGATGGAGTCGTACTCGTCGTGATCCAAATCACCGATGACCTAGCGCCGAACGGACGGCACCTCCGCGTTCAACACACGTACGGAGCAGCGATGTCTCCTCCTTCTTGATCCAGCAAGGGGGAAGGAGAGGTTGATGGAGATCCAGTAGCACGACGGCGTGGTGGTGGAAGTAGCGGGATTCCAACAGGGCTTCGCCAAGCGCTGCGGGAGGAGGGAGATGTGTCATGGGAGGGAGAGGGAGGCGCCAGGGCTTAGGTGCGGCTGCCCTCCCTTCCCCCCACTATATATAGGGCCAAGGGAGAGGGGGGCGCAGCCTTGGCCCTTCCTCCAAGGAAGGGTGCGGCCAGGGAGGAGTCCATCCTCCCCAAGGCACCTAGGAGGTGCCTTCCCCCTTTAGGACGCTTTCTTTCCCTTATCTCTTGGCGCATGGGCCTCTTGGGGCTGGTGCCCTTGGCCCATATAGGCCAAGGCGCACACCCCTACAGCCCATGTGGCCCCCCGGGGCAGGTGGACCCCCTTGGTGGACCCCCGAACCCCTTTCGGCACTCCTGGTACAATACCGATAATGCGCGAAACTTTTCCGGCGACCAAAACAAGACTTCCCATATATAAATCTTTACCTCCGGACTATTCCGGAACTCCTCGTGACGTCCGGGATCTCATCCGGGACTCTGAACAACTTTCGGGTTATCGCATACTAATATCTCTATAACCCTAGCGTCACCGAACCTTAAGTGTGTAGACCCTACGGGTTCGGGAGACATGCAGACATGAACGAGATGACTCTCCGGTCAATAACCAACAGCGGGATCTGGATACCCATGTTGGCTCCCACATGTTCCACGATGATCTCATCGGATGAACCACGATATCAAGGACTTAATCAATCCCGTATACAATTCCCTTTGTCTAGCGGTACGATACTTGCCCGAGATTCGATCGTCGGTATCCCGATACCTTGTTCAATCTCGTTACCGGCAAGTCTCTTTACTCGTTTCGTAACACATCATCCCGTGATCAACTCCTTGATCACATTGTGCACATTATGATGATGTCCTACCGAGTGGGCCCAGAGATACCTCTCCGTTTACACGGAGTGACAAATCCCAGTCTCGATTCGTGCCAACCCAATAGACACTTTCGGAGATACCTGTAGTGTACCTTTATAGCCACCCAGTTACGTTGTGACGTTTGGCACACCCAAAGCACTCCTACGGTATCCGGGAGTTGCACAATCTCATGGTCTAAGGAAATGATACTTGACATTAGAAAAGCTTTAGCATACGAACTACATGATCTTGTGCTAGGCTTAGGATTGGGTCTTTGTCCATCACATCATTCCCCTAATGATGTGATCCCGTTATCAATGACATCCAATGTCCATGGTCAGGAAACCGTAACCATCTATTGATCAACGAGCTAGTCAACTAGAGGCTTACTAGGGACATGGTGTTGTCTATGTATCCACACATGTATCTGAGTTTCCTATCAATACAATTCTAGCATGGATAATAAACGATTATCATGAACAAGGAAATATAATAATAACTAATTTATTATTGCCTCTAGGGCATATTTCCAACAACAAGTTCCCTCCCCTCTGTGTGCTGTGTAAGGAGGAGGGTCATGCATCTGCGCACTGCCCGACAAGGGGTCGGCAGCTGCAACTGCAGATCATGGGGAGCGCTATCGCCGGTGAGGGCTTCTTCTGCTTGGAGTTCGACGAGGAGGCCGAGGGCGAGCTGCCAGTGGATGCTCGGATTGAGAATGCGGCCATCTTATCGGCTGAGCCAGGGCGGCTCAATCTCCGCATCCTCAAGCAGGAACTACAACACATGGTGACCGGATCTTGGGATTGGCAAGTGACACAGGTGGGCGACAATGATTTCTTGGTGGTTTTCCCTTCTGCAGATCTCCTTCACATGGCAAAGACGAGTGGGAAACTCTTTATGTCAATCAATGACATCACGGCATCGGTTCGGGATATGCTTCATGAGGAGGTGCAGCCAATGGCCATGCCAGAGACTTGGGTTCGGTTGCATGGCATTCCAAAGAAACACAGGCGTGAGGACTGCATAAGGGAAGGGTTTCGGATGCTTGGCCGCCCGATTGTGGTGGATGAATTGTCCCTTATCAGGTTGGGGCCTGTGAGGATGAATTTAGCATGCAAGGCTCCGGAGAAACTAAATGGATTTGTGGAAGTGTGGTTCAATCATGAAGGGTACCAGATCAAGGTGGAGCGTGAGATCCTGCCCAAGCGTGGGGGAGAACGTGTGATGAATGGTTCTGAACCTCCCAACCCCCCGCCAAAAGACTCTGCTGGTCACGGTGGATCTCGGTCATCGGGTAGCGCTCCGCCTAAAGGGGCCGCCCCTGGTAATGAACCTCAGGGAGAGGACCGGGCGCTTGCCAAGGCCCCTGACGGCGACTCCAAGATGCAGGATACGGGCGAAGAAGGGGATGACAGCCAACAGGATTACTCTATTGACACGGAGACTTGGGATAAGCTGGGAGCGGCGTCCACTGATTCGGGAGCCTTGGGTTTGGCGACCCAGGACACGGCGGTGAGTGTGCCACCCCTGGCCAGATCCCCGACGCTTGCCTTTGATGAGTATGGATCCAACATCCCGGCCCTGGCAAGGGCACAGACGAATACTCAAGAGGTGGTTGGGGCTATCGTGGTTGCGGACCCGTTGTATTCTCTTCCTGTGGCTCCTGGGACTGTCGACTTGACCCCTGCCAACAAGCGTGGTTCCAACAGTGCGGGACGTCAGGCTAAGAAGACGGCTGGGCGGAAGCCGGCCCCCAAGACAGTATCGACGGTGGCGGTGGCGACGCTGGGTGGCGAGTTGGGGGAGGCGTTGGGCAAGGCAGACGTGGGCAGCAAGGCAAGATGCTCCAAGGCTACTCCGGTGACTCCGCAGGCCCCCAGCGCCCGCGCCAAGGCCAAGCTGGGAGAACTGACGTCGTTGGAAAGCGCTAAACTGCGGCTCGCTGACAAGAACCTGGAGGTTATAGGTAATCCCCTACCATCTTACCGTATCTTGAATGCGTTTACGGATGATCAGCTTGCTAGCATTCTGGATGATAGTGGCGTGGCGATTAGTGACCCTTGTAGCGAGATTATTTCTATGGTCCGTGCTCAGGAAGAAGCGCAGGCCATGCTGGCGGCTGCGACTGCTCGTGGGGACGAACAGATCCAGCGCGACATCGTTCCGGGTGCGGATGGCAGCGAGGTAGTGCCCGAGGAGGAGACAGAGGCTAGGGAGGCCTCTGTAATTCCTTCTTCCAGTCGAATGCCGGCTAGGAAGCGCGTGGCGAAAGCGGTGACATCCAGGGGGGTGCGCCTGCGCAATCGTATCATCTAAATGCGCTATCTTTTCTGGAACATTCGGGGTTGTGGCCACGTGGGGCGGCGTACACAACTCAAGGAGTACATTGCCAAAGAGAGGATTGACGTCGTAGCCCTTCAGGAAACGATCAAAGCCGACTTCTTGTTCCGTGATCTTCTGGCTTTTGATTCCTTACAGCGTTTCTCTTGGCACTGGTTGCCCTCAGCGGGCCACTCGGGTGGTATATTAATGGGCTGTAATA
The DNA here is from genome assembly GCF_003073215.2 of Triticum urartu. Lineage (NCBI taxonomy): Eukaryota > Viridiplantae > Streptophyta > Magnoliopsida > Poales > Poaceae > Triticum > Triticum urartu. Next base: position 11,888,808 of record NC_053026.1, read on the forward strand.
ATGATATCTGTGATGTTTTACAATGGGATGTTGGTGTATTTTTTCTTTCTGCTACTATTAGACACCGCGTCCCGGGCCTTTCGTGGGTAGTGGTGTGCGTTTATGGGCCGGCAGATCACTCGCGCTCGGATATCTTCCTACAGGAATTGACTAATTTGGTAGGGACCAAGCGAGCTCTCAATCTCCCCCTTGTTGTAGGTGGGGACTTTAATCTTATTCGCTCGGGTGCGGACAAAAACAACGCCAACATTGACTGGTCTCGGGTGTCCATGTTCAATGTGGCCATAGCGGCATCGGCGTTGCGAGAGGCCGCTCGGACCGGGGCGAGATATACTTGGACAAACAAGCAGTTGTGCCCGGTCCGGAGCGTGTTGGATAGGGTATTTTTTACCCCCGAATGGGAGGTTTTATTTCCCCTATGCAATTTGGTGGCTGAAACTAGAATCGGCTCGGACCATGTTCCGTTGATATTTTCTTCGGGGGAGGAATATATTAGGCGAAGCCCCCGATTCTATTTCGAAACGGCTTGGTTTGAGTCCGAGGGGTTTGCTCAGATGGTGTTGGATCGTTGGGATACGATCTGCCACCAGCTTGGGCCGCAACGGTGACCGACAGAGCGCTGGAACTTGGCGGCAAGCAAACTCAGGGCTTTCCTGCGTGGTTGGGGGGCTAACCATGGCAGCGAATCCAAGCGAGAGCGGGCCCAAATTGTTGAGGCAATTGCCGCGTTAGACTTGGAGGCTGACCGGCGGCCCTTCTCGGAGAATGAATGGGTCGCTCGTTACGACTTGGAACGCCAAGTTCTTGCCATACTCCGGGCCGAAGAGGAGTATTGGCGCCGCAGGGGCGGGATCAAGTGGGTCACCAAAGGAGACGCTAATACCGGCTATTTCCATGCTTACGCTAACGGTAGAAAACGTAAAAGTACGATCCTTAGATTACAATCCGATCAAGGGCTCTTACTATCCAACGAGCTCATCGTAGCTCACATCTATGAGTTCTTCATAGGGTTGTTGGGAACGGCCGAGGAGAAACCTCTATGCCTCCGGGACGACCTTTGGGACCCTGCTGATCGGGTCTCACAGGAGGAGAACGATGGGCTCGTCCTCTCTTTCCTTCCGGAGGAAATAGATCGTGTTGTGCATGATATTGAAAACGGGCACGGCACCCGGACCGGATGGGTGGCCGGTGGAATTCTTCAAGAAGTTTTGGTCTAAGCTCAAATTTCTTTTCTACGAATTAGTGAATGGCTTTGCGCTAGGTACCGTTGACCTATCTCGTCTCAACTACGGGGCTATTAGTCTGATCCCTAAGGTTAAAGGGGCCGACGACATTAAGCAATTTCGGCCTATCACTCTGATTAATGTCCCTTTCAAGATTTGTGCAAAAGCTTACGCCTCCCGCTTGGCGCCTATCGCTCAACGAGTGATTAGCCCTAGCCAATCGGGTTTCCTCAAGCAGCGTAATATTCTTGAAGGACCGTTAGCGCTTCTCGAAATCGTGCATGAGCTCAAACGTACCAAGTCTAGAGGTGTCCTCCTTAAGTTAGATTTCGAAAAAGCGTACGATCGTGTGAACTGGGAGTTCGTGTGAGAAGTCCTCATCAAAAAGGGTTTTGATGTGGGCTTTGTCCACCGTATCATGCACCTTGTGAGTAGTGGACACACGGCCGTGACCATCAATGGTGTAATGGGCAAATTCTTTCGCAACAAACGCGGCCTTAGGCAGGGAGATCCTAGCTCTCCTTTGATCTTCAATTTCGTTGCGGACGCTTTGGCGGCTCTGATCAGCAAAGCCAGGGTTGCGGGGCACATCAAAGGGTTGATCTCCCACCTAATCCCCGGCGGCGTGACTCATCTGCAATACGCGGATGACACGATGCTGCTTTTTGAGCCAGACGACCATAGCATTGCAACAATTAAGTTGCTTTTGATTACTTTTGAGATTCTTTCGGGTCTAAAGATTAATTTTCTCAAAAGCGAAGTGATCAACATAGGGATGGATGATCACGAAGGTCAGAGAATCGCAAACTTGCTCAATTGTAAGATTGGGAAGATTCCGATTAAATACTTGGGACTACCGATAAACCACAAAAACTTGACGATTGCCGACTGGGCGCCACTTTACGGCAAAGTGGTGAACCGGGTCAGTCCGTGGAAAGGTAGGTTCATGTCCTCGGCTGCTAGGTTGATTTTGACCAATTCTAGCTTATCCTCCTTGCCTATCTTTACGATGGGTTTGTTCCTCCTAGCAGATGGAGTGCATGCCAAGCTTGACACGCCTCGTGCCCGGTTCTTTTGGGAAGGAACTGGGACAAAGCGCAAATATCATCTGGTTAAATGGGCTGCGGTTTGTCGTCCTAACAAGTTCGGTGGTCTGGGGATCACGAACTCGAAGCTGATGAACGTTACTCTCCTTACCAAATGGTGGTGGCGACTTGCCCAAAACGAGAAGGGTCTCTGGGCTGATATTCTTCGGGCCAAGTATTTCCCGGATGGCAACCTTTTTAAGGCCAAACCCAAAGGATCGCCCTTTTGGAATGGCATTCAAGCGGTTAGGCCAGCGTTTGCGGTTGGGGCCCAGTTTACAGTTAACAATGGCAAGTCCACGCGGTTTTGATTGGATTGCTGGAAGGGTCAAACGCCGCTGTGGCAGTCCTACCCGCAGCTGTTCCAGCTTTCCACGGACACACACATCATGGTCGCTGACGCTCTCAGAGTGCACCCCCCGACGATCTCCTTCTTCAGACCTCTGGAAGCGGGAGAGGCGACGGCTTGGGAGGCATTGGTGGCTGAGCTCGAGGGATGGAGTCTCAGCCACGATCAAGATCAGATTGATTGGAAGCTTGCGGCTTCTCGTAAATTCTCGGTTAAATCCTTATACGAGAAGCTTACGGAGGGGAATGGGCTTGATATGGCCAGGGGGCTGTGGAAGGCTGGCATTCCACTCAAAATCAAGATGTTTTTGTGGCAAATGTTCCGCAACCGTCTTCCAACCTCGGACAATGTGGCCAAACGCAACAGGCCGGCGAACGGGACATGCGCCATCTGCGGGCTTGGGGAGGACGCTAATCATGTTTTCTTCAAGTGTTGCCTTGCTAGATTTGCGTGGAGCGCTGTTAGGGACACATTTAAGCAGAATTGGAATCCGCAAAATAGCTTAGACCTTCTTTCTTTACTAACCGCACAACGGGGTGCGAACGCGCGTGTGGTGTGGCGCTGCGTCGGGGCGCTGTTTTGGTCCATTTGGACTGTGAGAAACAAAATTACTATCGAGCATAAATTCCCTGCTCACCCAGCTGAGATTCTTTTCAAATGCCATATTTTCCTACAGGCTTGGGCGCCATTGGAGAAGCAGCGTGACGAGGGGCGCATGAACGAGGTTTTGGAGCAGATCAAAGCATGCACGACAAGAGCAAGACTTCAAGATCCGCCAGAGTGAGCTTTTGCGTCTATTATCTTTTCGGCTATGTGCTTTTAGCGTCCCCTTAAAGTTTAGTATCTTCTTTTGCCGGGACTGCGAGCCCGCTGAACTTGAGTGTTATGTGGTTGTGGAGTATGACTTGGTTGGATGCTGGTTAGTGGCTTTATTAATTTAAAGCCGGATGCTTCGTGCGTCTTCGTTTTATATTATATTGACGACGATCAGCTCTTCATCTCAACGACAATCTTGCCAGCGGCATGGCCATCGATACTGCTCTGCCACGCCTTGCCTGCGTCGCTCAACGGGAACCTCGAGTCGATCACCGTCTTCAGCTTGTCTTCCTCGAGCAACCCGGCCAAGAACTCCAGGTCTACCTTGTTGAGCGACAGGAGCAGCTGGGGCACGAGGCGCTTCTTGGAGAATGTCACCCTGTGCAGCACATATGTGAGGATGGCTGACAAGTTCGGCGTGATGTCTACCACTCTCCCGCCGTCACTCAACAATGGCTGGAAAGACGACCAGCTGACAGCGACGGTGCAGTGAACCACGCCGTCGTACTTCCGGCCGGAGGGGCTCTGCAAGGTCGCTCCCTCTGGGGTCCTGTAGTCCATCACCTCGTTTGCGCCCAAGCTCTTCACAAGATCCATGTTGCGGTCGCCGCAGGTGGCGGTAACATGAAGGTTCGCCAGCTTTGCAAGCTGCACGGCATACAGGCCTACGCCACCAGAGGCAGCGGTGATCAACACGTTTAGAGGCTTGCCGGTGCCGTCAAACTTGGAACCAATGGACCTCAACGCCTGGAGCGCAGTGCCTGCGGCAATGGGAAGGCCAGCACCCTCAGCTGCAGAAACCTTAGCTGGCCTTTTGACAGTCAGGTTTGCGGATGCTACAGTGTACTCTGCAAGTCCACCTCCATTCTGAAACAACAAATACATTGTCATGTTGACGAGTTTACGGCAATATTTTTTTAAATGAAGAGGATTTTTCTTAAACTATATTCTTTTCTTTTCTTTTTCTTTTTTTCGACAAGGGAAATGACCCCGGCCTCTGCATCAGAAAGATGCATACGGCCAACTTTATTACTAAGCAAAACAGTTTGACAGGTCTTAAAGTCTCAAAAAAAACAAGAAGATGTTCACAAAGAGCTAAAAAAAGAAGGCATAACCGGCTAGCAAAAAAAGATAGGAAACTAATTGCCTATCTTATTACATGACTGCCATTCAAACCGGTTGAAAATAGCCTGTGCTACCATCTCCCATCGGATAGATCCAGTAAACAAACGCTCCCTGGCCTCCGTCGGAGTGAGTAGCGACCACATACGGATCAACGTAGTGGCTCGGAAGATAACCTTAAAAAATGAGTATTTGTTGTTCTGTTAAAGACCAAATCATTTCTGCAATTTCAGATAGCCCATAATAAAGCACATACTCACGAATGTGTCTCACTGTTCCGGGCACTATCCCATCAAGCCACGTCCCAAATGATGTGTTGATATTATTCAGAGGAAACCATCTTCTTTTCTAAGTATATGGAGATGGAAAACATGGGAAGATGTTGTCATGAGTGAAGTTCACTTACAAGAGAGTTCAACTTGGCGACAACTTGATCACCCGCTGTGAGACCATTCACTCCAGGACCAACACCAACAACTACTCCCGCGACATCAGGCACTGCAGGAAAAGGCGCAGTAGAGATGCAGCTATTAGCACATTGTTCGATGAATTGAGTAACACACACATACACACACACACATGTTATCTTTATCACAACGAAAAGGTAAGAGACACTCTAGATAGATGTTAAAGGTGAAGAACCAAATAACATAGTAAGGCCCCGCTTGAAACGCCGGATAGGAAATATACAGGAATATGAAAGGAAATCGCAGGCAAAAGATAAGAATTGAAAACATAGGGAAAACTGCAAGTATGCTGTTTGGAATGCAGGTATTGGGACATCACATGAATCCTAAAAGCACAGTCAAACACAGCCTTAAGCCCGACCTGTCACTGAATCTTGCTGCCTACAACTACCAAGTACGTGTGGCCAAAGAACATCCTGCAATCATCCTTTCTCCACCACATGTTCTTTCTTACCCCAACCTCATCTTCTTCATGCACGGTTCCTTCTTTTCACTCTGTGCTAGCTTTCGCTCGAGCGCGGCTATTGTAGCTGCGGTGCCTCGGTCTTATTATGCGACGAGACGGAAAAAGTGTGGTTGGACTGGATGTTCAGAATCCTGTGAAATTCCTGTACAAGTGAAGGAAATCGATTCCTGTCCTTCGCTTTTCCTACGACGGTTCCTGCGCTCCAAACGACATGAAATTTTCCAACGTGAATAGTGTTCCTATATATGGGTTTCCCGTGTTCCAAACAGGGCCTAAGACACAACAGGAAATGGAAATATTGACAGTTGATAAAACTGAAAGACAGACATCATCAAATGAAGTTCTCATAACTACCCTTGGTGCTATTTTGCTGTCTATACATAGGAAACCTCCAAACAAAACTCATGATAGATAGAAAATGGGTAGCATCCACACGGTGACACTATGACTGAGGATAGTTACCTGGAATAAAAGGCAGTCTACGAGGCAGCAGAGGCCGCAAGTCCCCTTTCTGTATCTTCCAGTCAAGTGGATTGACGGTCGCAGCTTGTAGTTTCAACAGGACCTCATTCCTCTTTGCTGAAGGGACGAGGACTTGTGCATGCTGCATTAGAGAGATTTCAGAATCACATGGTTATAGTAGGTTTTACTGGTTTAACTCCATGGAAGAAGGAAACCTTGATGTTTACTGTTTTTCTTTCTTTCCAAAATATTTAACTAATTAATTTCACGGTAACATCTTAACTAGTCCGAAAGCCGTGTATACATGAGAAAGAGAGAAAATATCTAGTGTAACACATCACAACCAAACAAACCACTCAATCGATCGTACAACCACCTAGTGCCCCTCACAAATTAAATTATAGAGCAAAAGCGTGATTAAGCCACCTAGCTGCTGCTCCCGGTGGCTTTCCTGCGGTTTACTGGTGTCCTAAGCTGCGACGGTACGGTGGATGTGGTGTGCTCATTGTTCAAGGGGTCGTGCTCTGTGGTTGCTCCAGGACTCGAGGTCGGCATCTCTTCTGCTCTAGGGTGAGCGCTTCTCAGGTCTGTTGGTTCGACGCCTTTCGATCCAAGACAAGAGGAAAGGGTTCCTCTGCGGCGCGAGAGGAGGAAGATGTTTGGATTTCTCTATCCTGGGAGTGTCAGCCGAGTTCATACCCTCACTCTGTACTAGTAGGTCCTCATCGTGCTCTTGCCGGTCGCTACCCTTGGCACCAGTTTTGCTGCGGTCTTCGGCTAGTGCAAGCATTGGGCTATGTTTTTCTTTACTTTCGTGCTTGTGCGCTGCGTTGAGTTGTAAGCTTCCTAGAGTGCTTCCTTATATTGTTGGGCCGATGTGGTCTGTTCTATGTGTGTAACTCCTAACCGGTTGATGGCTTTGTTAATTCAAAGCCGGGCTCTCCGCGAGCCTTCGTTCTAAAAAAAAAAGCCACCCAGCTGCCATAAAAAATAATTCTCCACCAAGGGAGAGGCACAGGAAACAACTAACATAGACTCTAATGCTTACTAATAACTAATCAAATAGGCAGTGAATCAGCCATATCATCCTTTACCACCAACCTCGATCGCCGACCGGAATACAGAGCAAACTCGCAAGCTTCGGCCCTCTTCCCCGCGCGTTATCCAGAATAAAAAGAACACGTGCAGAGCTGCGGGGCCGGTAACTCCTACCTTGAGGCCGGCGGTGCCTCCGCCGCAGGCGACGTAAAGCACGGCCCGCATCTTCGCCGGCGTCGCCGTTGGGGTGGTCATGGCGAAAGAAAGATAGCCAATGGAGGGGAAGAAGCCTCGTGAGGGCTGTTTGTGTGTGCTTTAGCTGATGCGTGGGCGGGCTGGTTGGCTCTCTAGTTCCTCATGGGGTACACGGGCGGTGTCTGGGCTGATATCTATATACACACATGCGGACGCGAGGAATCCTGGGTTTTGGCTTTGGACTTTTCTATGCGGGATGCCCCACATCTAATCAGAAAAGCATGCATTATTAAGTAAGTACGGTTGTGCTAATTCTCAGTTGTCTCAGTCGATGAGTTTTATTTCTGCAATTGATCTTTTCTTAGGTGATTTGTACAATTGATCTGTGATTTGTCGCTGAGGTATTCCTCTCATCCAAAAACATACTGGGCTATTCATCGCAAAAAAAAAACATACTGGGCTATGTTCAAAAAAAAGAAAAACATACTGGGCTTTTTGTCCCAGTGGGGGTAGAGCGTGCCTTCTACGGGCTTTGCTTTTGTATATCTGGCCACGAGCTGCGGCTTAAGGTCCTTTCCTATTTCTCTTGTTTTTGTGTTTTTTATTTTCTCACTCATAGGTCTCCCGTGTGAACGTTTTGTATTTTCTTTCTTTTTTTGTTCGGCTTGTGTGTATTGTAGGAATCTCGCTGGTGCAGCTCACTCTGTGTCTACACATACCTTTTTTCATTTTTATATTTCCTTTCCCTTTTGTATGTTAGTGTATTTATTTATCATTTTATTATTATAAAACTGGTTTCACTTGTATTTCTATTTTTTACCTTTTCTAATTTCTTGTTTTAGAAAAATGGAAGATCTAATTCTTTTTAGAATAGACATTTTGCCATGCATTTTGTAAACTTTTTATTTTTGATACGGACAAGTCTTAATTGACTGAGACTTAACGAAGTCCGGGTTAATGCGTTAACCGTCTGCCTTACTTGCTTCAAGAATCGTTCTGGAGTGTGAATTTTCTCGTTTCGGCCTGCTAAGGCGCGCGGCCAGCTCATTTTTTTTCTGTTTATTTTCGGGTTGGGCTCTTTCCTTTTGTTCTTTTAGATTCTTTTTTTTTCTGTCGGGCCTGTCGTTGGTTGGGCGTGCTGGACGGGCCTGAGGTCTTCTTTTAGCCTTTTGCTCCTTTCATTTTGACTGTTTTTTTATTTGTTGTTGACTGCCTTTTGTAGTAAACTGAGGTTAGGAGGCTGGGGGTTGAAAGTACGGATTCTTTAAAATCTGCAATATTTTTAACATATGCATAGACTTTTTAAATGGACATTTTTTGTGCATAATTTATTGTAAATATGGGATGACCATGTTTATTATACACGTATGTATGTATATAGGCAAATATATTTTCCATTTTTGTATATTTTTCCTCTATACACTTTTTTTAGTTTGTTTGGTTTATATTTTTTGACATGGTATTTTTCAAAATATAGGTTTTTTTGGATTTAAACTTTTCTCGTCAGTGTTACTTGTGGTGTTTTTTTGCATGTCTTATCACCATTACTTCTTTTTTTAATGATGGTTTTAGACCTTTTTCTTGCTAACAACAATATTCTTGCTATCCATTTTGTTTTTAATATTTATTAAATAACAACTTTCATTTTCGGAATTTGAAAATATTTGTCATCTGGTTGCACAATTGCCCTCGACTACAACTGCATGTCTTCAAAGCGATTGCAACTTAATGATGTTTTGTCAGGGAGGCATTTGCATATTTGCAACCAACAAGCAACTGCAAGTGTCACCCCTGACAGCAACCGCATGCCTTCAACGCGCCCGCAACTTGGTGTTGTTTTATCGAGGGAGGGGCAATTGCACGTCCGCCTCAAATACGCAACTGTAAGTGTCGCCCCCAACTGCAACTGCATGTCTTCAACGTGCCTGCAACTTGGTGGTGTTAATTTTATCGAGGGAGGGGCAATTGCATATCTGCCTCAAAAACGCAACTGTAAGTGTCGCCCCCAACTGCAACTGCATGTCTTCAACGCGCCCGCAACTTGGTGGTGTTTTGTTGAGGGAGGGGAAATTTTAATCAAACAATGAGTTTCAAATTGCAACAAATCTCAAGAACATCTAGTAGATTGTACTCACTCCTTCCACTTAAACTTGTAGAAAACCCATCCAAGATGTTTGTTCGTGGTCGAGACGAGGCGCAGCACCTGCCGCCGGCAATCATCACACTTGATGACTGATAGAGGCTCGCTGACGGGCTACTGGGAGAGGGTTGAGCCCGGCCAACCGGCGGACGTGGCTGTGCCTGCGGTCGGTCGACTGATGAAATGCGAGCATGGGCAAAAGGTAAGTGGATATCTAAATCCAAAATGTAAGTGGGTACGTTTAGGATGGCACGCCTCGCCTCTCCATCTTGCTGCAAGATGCACATACTCAAAATTATCCAAATGGCATCTTACAAAATGATGAAATGTCCCACATGCTATATCATTTCTTTTGTTACCAAAGCATGACATGAGTATGGAGTAACTCATTCAGAAACTGTTTTATCATGTGAATACGCACACTGCAAGTGCAAAATAATGTGACCATCCTACTGCCCTTATTCGATTCCACTTGTGAAGAATGGTGAGAAATTCATCCGTTGTATAAATACTCCCATCAAGATTGAATTCAAGACTTGCGATTCAAATGTGAAATCAGTCTACCGAACAATCCCGGAATATTGGAGGAAGCCAAAAGATGAGCAAACACGAGTGCTGGAAAATCTCTCTATCTAGCTATACTTCATGTTGTTTCCTCCAATTATCCATCTATTGGATCAAATTGTTGGAATCCATGTATGGAGCTCTACTTCTCTTCATACCCAAGTAGAAGGTGGCAAAGGACAATCTAAAATGCACGTGACTCGAACATACCATCCCTTGGCAGGCCTCATTACGAAGAGAAAATCCAATCCCACTGCACAGTGAAAGATGTCACCTCCTGAGAAATGTTAACTTCCGTGCTATGTTTTTTCAACTGGCACCCCGCAAAAAAAGGTTTTTTTTCAACTGGCAAAAAGAACAATACAAAATGCTATCTGGCGACATGCAAAAGACAATGCATATATATTCACAGTACGGAGAGAAATTGTACTTCCTTCGTCTCAAAATAAATGTCTCAACTCTAGTACAACTTTGTACTAAAGCTCCGTCCCAAAATAAATGTAGTACAAAGTTGAGACACTTATTTTGGGACGGAGGGAGTACATGTTAAGCCAAACTACCTTTCGAGATCAGGTGGAGTCAGCATATCATATAGCCTATCACTGATGTGCTCGTGCATACTCGTCAATCAAAGAAAAGCATCTTTCAGCAAATGATTTCTGGAAATTGGTGTCGATCAGTATGGCAATTCATTCAGAAACCGCGTATGGTGTCTCGTCATTTTTATCGTGCAAGCATGCATGACAGAAATGTCCATTCCAGGTGACTTAAAAACAAGGTTCACATTCCAATACAAGAAATTACAACATCTCAGATACTCGTGCAGCATTTTGCTTGAAAATGTCACTCTAGTGCCAGGCTCTGAACTGACATTTCCTTTTCCATTTCGCATGAAATACATCAATCAATCTTGCCAGAGAATTTGCCATCAAACAGCTCAAAGGCGGTAAACCTCACATGATGAGAACAATGGTCAACCATGGATTAATTATATGTCCATACAACATGGCATCCAATCTGCACGCATCTCAGCCTTAACATATACATCCAATCTGCATGATAGTGCAATCTGAACTATATAGTCTCTCAAGGGGGAACAAATCGAGTCCAAATTTGCCTAATCCACTGTTAACTCAGTTCTTGAGGAATAAGGTAAAAGGAGATGAGCTTTACCAACAGACAGTAAGTAATGCGTGAGCGAATCCACGACATACATACAGGATCCTCAAACGGCCTGCGTTATTGCAAAGCACTAGATATGTATAATATGAACATGCACCCGATAGTGGGATGTATTTTCCCAAATGTACACGCTATATATTTCCTTGTAACAAAAGCATAAAGAGCAACAGTTCTCGGACATCGTCACAAGTTGTGTATTGCTTAACACACTGCAAACGCGCGAGAGGTACCTGTAAAATGCCCGATCAACCCTATCAGCGGCTTGGAGGCACCAAAATGCCTCAGCCTATAAACACCAGGGGCAGCATCTTCAGGAATGGTCCACTCTAGTGTCGCAAAGCTCTCTGGACTGAATTTCAAAGGCCTCGACCACTTGAATCGCAAAGACCAATCGTCATCGTCGTAGACAGGGATCCAGTCGTTACCATTTAGCCTCTCAACAAGCGCGAAGGTACCGCCAGTCAGAAGGTCGTTCCTTGGACAGGCCTAGCATTCACGGTACTGCCCTTCCTGAAGTCTGAGTTTGCTGTGACATCAGAGCTGACATCCCCAAAGTGAACGCCAGCGCAGCCCATGCCCGTCGCGGTGGCTTACTCACGCCGCTCCCCTTGTGAAGTGCAGCGCGGTGAGGGAGGTGCGTGATATCGACGGGTTCTAGTCGACGTTCTTGGTCAGCTGTCAGGGAGCGGCGGTTGAGATGGTATGTGCGTAGATGTTCATTCTATTTCAGCAGTGTTGCCATTCATCTTCAGTTTTGATGACTTTATTTTACGCTTTCGTGTTTAGCCTTCGACAGTATGTATGCCTGGAAAATTTGCTGATCTCTGTGACGATCTGAATGAGGACCAAATAAAACTTGTGCATGAGATGGACTTAGGGCCATTGCTTAATGTACCCTCCATGTCAATCCGTCGCATTCTTCTCGAGTCCCTTGCAGATGGTTACAGTGAAAGGGATAGAAGCTTTACAGTAGGTGAGCATGTGGTTCCAATCTGTATTTGGGATGTGGAATGCATCTTAGGTTTGCCAAACCGAGGTGAGAAGATAACAATTAGTAAAAATCGAGCAGACCCAAAGTTGTTTGCGTTGTACAAGGGCGATAAGGCGATCACTTTCACTCACTTAGAAAAACAGATAAGGAGTGGTGTAGCTGATGAGCACTTCATTAGAATGTTTGTCTTTGTATGCAATTGGGACAGTTTTGGCACCATGCTCAAAGGAATATGTTAGCAGCCACTACTTAGAAGTTGTTGCAGACATTTCAAAGATAAAAAAATACAACTGGGCAGAGTTCACACTGGAATATTTGCTAACTAACTTGGCAGAATTCAAGAAAAATAAAAGATCAGGCCTAGTAGGTAACTTGGCACTACTACAGGTAATTTTCATTCTTTTTATATTCCTTGGTTTATTGCTTGAGTTGTGTGATTTGCTAACTCATGTAAGTTCTATATCTTCGATGATCAGGTTTGGTACTTCGAACATTTTCAAGCACATGGAGATGACTTTGCTTATGATCACCATGAGCATCCATTGATTAAAAACTGGGATCAACAGCAATGTGACAAGCGGATGGTTTTAGACGCAAAAAATAAAATGGGTGCTGCAAAGGTTATTAAGAATCTTAGACATATATTTTGTATTATGACTGTGATAACAATGTAATAATGGTCTGCATGGTTTAGGTGGTCATGTGTTTGCGTCTCAACTATTCTGATACACGTTTCACTTGCGACCCAATTGTTGATGGTGTACTTATTTGTCCGATACGTGCTGTCAAAAATGAGAAGATCCCCAAATGCTTGGTAATCTAGGCGAGACTGACCATCACACCAAAACAAATTAACCAAGCGGCCTTCAGAATTGGTTTGGTAGTCAAAGAAGAATTCACAATCTTCTAGTTGTCTTTGTCTCATATTCTGCAGAACTGCATTTGCATCACCATCAATAATCTTAGCACATTTATTTAAGTATGAAAAGTTGTAAAGATCCCTCGGGACATATCCAACTTCAGCATGATCTCCATTGCTCTCCTGCACCATAACATCCATAATCTGATGTTTTCTCAAGCCAGCCTTCTGGAGACCTATAATTTCATTTTTCTGCCACTCTGTCATTTTTCTGTGTGAACGGAGAAATGCTGTTTCGTTGGGTCTAGCCAGCTCATGGTTGTGTGAATCAATGTACTTGTCAACATACCATAGATCCATCTCCCGGCTGAATTTAATCACTAACTTCACAGGACATTCAAATCTTGTAAGTGGCCGATGTTTCCGTTTTCTATTTGGCAAATTGAAATACTTCTCATCTCTCACCCCAGCTTTTGAGCAAAGAAACTGTCGACTTATTATACAGCCTGTGATTTTTGAGCGCCAAACTTTGCTCTTCCTAACACTGAATCCTTTTGTCTTGGCAAACTGAAGGTCCTCTGTATTATATCTTCATATTCAGCTAATTCTTCCGATGTCTGGGTTACTTCATTATCATCTTGGGGAGACATACCAAATTATTCCCTAAATGAAGACAGCCAACTATTTAACATCTGGATTACTCACCCGTGCTAAAATAAGAATGGGAAGATCGACTGGTTTGGCTTGGCATATGCCAATATAACATAGTAGACAAAGAAATATACAGTCTGGGAGTAATGACTGTTACCTTGGGTACTTGGACTCAAGGATGCCAGCAGAACTGGAGCGGTGGCAGCCGGCGGGAATGGAGCGGCAGTGGCGGCCCTAGGCGGCGTTGACTGGAGCGACAGCGGTGCCTTCACCGGGTACTCGAGCGGCGGCCGGCGGGAATGGAGCGGATGTGGACCCGTGGACTGGAGCGACAGCGGTGCCTTCACCGGGTGACGCCCGGCGGGAATGGAGCGGCGGTGGCGGCCCTTGGACTCGTGGACTGGAGCGGCGGCGATGCTTTCAACGGGATCTCGAGCGACAGCCGGCAGGAATGGAGCGGCGGCGGATGAAAAGCTAGCAAGATTGGATCGTACGTAAATCTAGTTTTTTTAGGGGTATCATAGATCTAGCTAAAGCGTTCTTTTCCAGGGATTTTCTATAGTACTATTTTCGTTCTCTATATATTCCACACAAAAATAAAACTATAAATCGGACGGTTCAACGGGCTTTTATATGTTCGATACTGATGGGAAAAATATACAGTAGGATTAAAAACTACTCCTTCCATCCCATAATATAAGACGTTTTTTTGACACTAGACTAGTGCCCAAAAACGTCCTATATTATGGAACGGAGGGAGTAGTATCTAGGAAATTTTGAGATTTATGAAGTCATTCTGATCCTCGCGATGTTGTGTCCTCGGTCACGACATGCTCAACGATATAGGTACTCAAGCCATACCCCCTCCCCATAAACCCTTGATAGTTTCCATCACTCCATCTGCTACCCGCCGACGAAGCCACGAGTCCCCTCCTCCTTCGTCATCCGCTCCGACAAAAAGAGAGGTGCAGGCCCAGATATGTGTTCTGGCGTTAAAGTTATGTCTCTTGAGTTAGAGTAAGTTTTGTTCCCCTTCGTCGCTCTCCCGGAGTGTTGGGTCTTGTTGTGCTTGCATGTTATGCAAGAGGTACTCAAGGCCTCAGAGAGCCTCATTTGACCAAATTTGTCGTCCTTGGTAAGCTTCTAAAGTTAAGTCTACCTTTTAAACGTTTGGTCGAATCTAGGCTAGTCGTCCAACCCTCTTCGTTGATTTTACCAACATCTTTCTAGTTCATATCCCTTTCAATTTTTTTTATCTATTTGTAGAAATCATCATGAATTATGAAAAGATGTGGAGGTCCATCTAAGTTGAAAATTAGAGACGGTGTTAGTATTTCAAAAAATAAGAATATTTTAATATTTGTAAAACAACACATCGTTGCATTTTACGCAGTAATCAGTTTGACTATTGTCGCGCATGTTACCTCCACATGATCCGAAAAGCTAGATTAAAATTGGATTTTTTTTTAGATGAGATAGAAACTTGAGAATTAATCTGTTTGCCTCTGCTCGCGGTTGCCAGATGATTAGAGTTTCACCACCTGTCGTCGATATCGCCGTCGGTCCGCCTCATCTCCAACAGGCATTTGTGTCCTGCTTAGTAAGCCGAGGCGACAACGGCTCCCCATAGATGAAATAAGGTCCTCCCGGCCTAGCCCCCATCCTGATGGTGCGTCCAGCTCGACGACGGCATGTTAAGGTGTGACTCCATTGTATTTTGTGGGATTAGGTTTAGTGTTGGTCCTCGGTTGTTCTTGGTGGATTCTGTCTTTGTTCATCTCCATTTACTTGTCTATGGTTTGGATCATTCTGATCTACGCTTATCTTCATCTGCAGGGGTTACTGTTCTGGTCACCTGGTCCTGTGCGGGCTTAGCACGACGACTTTTTGACTGTTTACTACGTGTTTTTGTCATGCTCCGGTGAGGGAGGTGTGATGACGATGGCATGCCTTGAGCTCGCTCCAACGCTTCGACTCGTTGCTAGGTATCTACAAACCTGCAAAAAAAAAGAAATTGGCTGAATCACATCGAATAGAAATAGTGGAAAACTTATGAAAATAGCATTAACATAATACCAAGTTTCGAACTCACAACTTAAAGAAATAGCTAACTAGGACAACGCCATATTTTCTTCATTTTTTAAATTTATTGGTGTATATGACCATATATGTGCATTTTTAACACACATTAATAAATTATGGAAATAATACAAACATTCATATTAGATGTACTGTCACGCTATTGTGTGACCTCATGGTATCTTGGTGTACTTGACCATATATGTGCATTTTTCTTACAGCCTTTAATAAATTATGGAAATAATACAAACGTTCATATTATATGTACTGTCACGCTATTGTGTGACCTCATGATATCTCAATATAAATCGTGGATTTAATGTCATTGATCATGTTAATTTGGAATGCAATAGTTTCCTTATACCCGAGCGCTCTTTATATGGTAGGAATATATCATTAATGTTTACTTTCCATTTCTGGTGTTTCCTACTTTTCCAAAACTTTCCAAATAAGAGTGTTGGGCGACCTATTACCTCTTGATGGTGACTTATTACCTCTCATGGATAACCTATTACCTCATAAAATCTCGACCCTTGGATCAGAAATAATGGACGGTCCATAATAGTTGGGACCATCTTAAAATTTGCCTTGTTTGCGACCATAACCGTGGCAAGTTTCTGAAACTCTTGAATGTATGCGCTCAAGATGTTGGGACCGTACAATGTCGACGCACCCTGCAAAACACATATTCACTCCAAATTATTCATGCATTTTTTATGTCTGATGGAGAACTAACTGGAAATTCAGGTTACCGAAATATTGAATCTTTAGCCAACTGCCATAATTGTGGGACGTTTCTAGAAAAAACAAACGAAAATATATGTAGAGACCTTTTACAGTACATGAGGTACCGAAGGAAAAATCCCATACCCCGTATCTTTGGACCTGGTATTCTTCGAATGTTATAACATACTAACAATGTGTGTTTGTAAGCCCCGCAAGAACAACATGAACGTTGGTATTAAAATCACCATTGCCGCCGCTTATCAGTACATCTTTTACAGCATCGCGTAACCGCCTGCCGGCCATTGTCGTGAATTCTATACCAAAACATAACAACAAAAATTAGCGGAGCGGTGGTGCTTATAGTTTCTGAGCATATGCTTGCTAGCTCTGTAACCCAAGCAATTGCCCCCACCTAAGTCCTACCCGGCAAAGTCTTCTTTTTGTTACAAGGAAATATATAGCGTGCTCGTTAACATGGGCAATGTCTTCTTTTTGTCATGTTGTGGACTTGTGATCCACTAAGTAGTTTCTCATAATTACTACAGTATATAGTATTTTTGCTGACAGTTACATTAAGATACAAACCATTTTATGTACCAAACACCTATCTTTGCTGGCTGCTGCCTTGAGCCATTGTTCAAGTGGGCTACTTTTTCTTGCCTAGCAAAGCAAAGTGGGATAATGATGCAGACATGCATGTTGCTGCTGTTGTTGAGAAAGAACTGGGTAACATAAGAATGGCATGTCGTAGCACATCTTGGTAGAAAGAAAAAAAATGGTATGCACTTCTAACTGTACAGACATCCTAGGATTGACGAATTGGAATATACCTCCAGGAACACACAAGATAACCAGCTGACCGATTCTCATGATCTGAACGGGAAGTATCACAGGCTGCAAAAGATTACAGAAGTGAATACAAGAGCAGGAAACGAAAAATGTGTTAATTCAGTAAACTGGTTTCTAGTTGAGATCTTGGTTCTGATTTGCATATTGCGGAGCTTGCACACAACAGGTGCCCTGCAGTTAACAAATGATGACTCATTTGATCCCATCACCTCTCCATATATATAGTGGCTGCGCATTAAGTTCTAAAACTAAAAAACTCTCATGGGAAAAAAAGTCAAGTTTGTCACAGAAAAAATAATGAATGTGAAATTCACTAATGTTACATGGAATTATATCCCATATACTCCGGTCATTTTTACTCCGCATATTAGATTTGTGTCAAGTCAAACTTTGCAAAGTTTGACCAAATTTATATCAAAAAGTACCAACATTTACAATACCAAATATATATACTATGAAACTACATTTCATAATGAATCTAACAATGTTGATTTGGCATTGTAAATGTTAATATCTTTTTTGTAAGTTTGATCAAAGTTGAGATACTTTGACTTCGGACAAAACTTATATACGGACTAAAAAGGACCGGAGGGAGTATTAGCCTATGCGGTGCTGATTTGATGCAGCAGCAATTAGTTATATTGATGGTGCCATTGGTGTCAGCTATTAAGTGAAATCACAATTTAGACATTCGAGAGAAAGCGAACGACTGAAAAAAGGCCGAATTATTCCACATGCTTTATTGTTTTTGTGTTACCAAAGCATGACATGAGTATGGAGTGACTCGTCCAGAAACTGTTTTATCATGAGAATATGCACACTGCAAGTGCAAAATCATGTGACCATCCTACCGCTCGTATTCGTTCCACTTGCGAAGAATGGTTAAAACTGCATGAAATGGGTAACGGATGTCAAACGCATGAAGGAGGGTGACAAGTTCATTGACATCCCTTGTATAAATACTTCCATCAAGATTACATTCAGGACTTGCGATTCACAAATGTGAAATCAGTCTACTGAACAGTCTGGAATACTGGAGGAAGCCAAAAGATGAGCAAACACGAGTGGTGGAAATTCCCTTTATCTAGCTATACTTCAAGAGATGATTAAGGAGGAAGGTAGTGTCTCGGTTCATCATGTAAGTATGCATGACAAAAGTGTCTCTACCAGATGACTTAACAACACAGTCCACATTCCGATACAAGATATTACCACATCACAGATACTCTTGCTGCTTTTGCGGCCTTGTGTTTGAAATGCTACACTTGCTGCTTTTGCAGCCTTGTGCTTGAAAATGCTACTCTAGTGCCAGGTTGTGAACTGCCATTTCCCATTTCCCATGAATTATGTCAGTCAATCATGCAAGAAAATTTGCCATCTGATCACGTAGCCAGCACTCAAAGCGGTAACCCTCACATGATGCGAACAGTGGTCAACCATGGATTAATTACATGTCCATACAACATGGCATCCAATCTGCATGCATCTCAGCCTTAACATATACTCCCTCCGTTCCCAATTACTTGTCGCAGGTATGGATGTATCTAGATGTATTTTAATTCTAGATACATCCATTTCTGCGACGAGTAATTTGGAACGGAGGGAGTACATCCAATCCGCATGGTGGTACAATCTGAACTATATAGTCTCTCAAGGGGGAACAAATCGAGTCCAAATTTGCCCAATCCACTGTTAACTCAGTTCTTGAGGAAATAGGTAAAAGGAGATGGGCTTTACCAACAGACACTAAGTAATGCATGAGTGAATCCACGACATTCATACAGGATCCTGAAACGGCCTGCGCTATTGCAAAGTACTAGATATGTATAATATGAACATGCACCGATAGCGGGATGTATTTTCCCTAATGTACACGCTATATATTTGCTTGTAACCAAAGCAAAAAGAGCAGCAGTTCTCGGACATCCTCACAAGTTGTGTATTGCTTAACGCACTGCAAACGCGCGAGAGGTACCTGTAAAATGCTCGATCGACCCTATCAGCGGCTTGGAGGCACCGAAATGCCGTAGCCTGTAAACACCAGGGACGGCATCTTCAGGAATGGTCCACTCCAGCGTCGCAAAGCTCTCCGGACTGAGTTTCGAAGGCCTCGACCACTTGAATCGCAAAGACCAATCGTCATCGTCGTAGACAGGAATCCAGTTGTCACCATTCAGCCTCTCAACGAGCGCGAAGGTACCGTCGGTTAGAAGATCATTCCTTGGACAGGCCGAATGGAACGTAGCATTCACGGTACTGCCCTTCCGGAAGTCTGAGTTTGCTGCGACGTCGGAGCTGACATCCCCAAAGTGAACACCAGGAGGAGTCGAGTCGAGAATGACGCCTGGCAGCAGTCCGATTTGCTTGTCCAACATGTCAGGAGGTAGAATGTTTGTTGCTGCGATCTCTTTGTTTGCAACCATAGCCGTGGCAAGTTTCTGAAACTCTTGAATGTATGCACTCAAGGTGTGGGGACCGTACAAAGTTGACGCACCCTGCAAAACACATATTCACTCCAACAAATTATTCATGCATTGGTACATATGTGAGTGGATCTATTTCATATGTTTGATGGAACAATCACTGGAAATTCAGGTTCAGAAATGTCAGATCTTTAGCAACAAAACATCAATGAAAGCCAAACTGGTATAATTGTGGAGAGTTTCTAACAAAAACCAAAAATACTGGTTAGCGCTAAAAATATTGGATGTGGCTGAAACAAGTTCTGACATCTTCAAATAATGACACTTCAATCTACTGCAGGCTTGCAAGCAAATCGAAGAGGAATGACTAATGTTCTGACATATATATATGGGGCAGGGGCATATGGACTACATGCATTCACTTGATGTAGAGGCTGAGGGTCCCTCCTTTCCATAAAAAAGGGGTAGCAAGGACATGAAAAACATCACAACGAGATGTCTACTGATGGATGCAATCTGTTGTGGAATCCAACCACCGGCAGGCTGCTGTAGCAGATCCCAGCCAACTCAGTTTTCTTGGGGTGGAACTGATTGGAGATAGGCACTCATGAAGTTCACGCAACAATAATCATAATCATGAGTAATAGCTCTATGAAACCGCTCCAGTATTTAATATTTAATGGACTATATTACCCATTTTGATTAGAGGGGTGTGTTTCAATCTCCACCGTCAATTTATTTAAGGGGGTGTACAGAAGCAAAGTTCACATACCTCGTATCTTTGGACTTGGTATTCTTCGAATGTTGTAACATACTGAGAATATGTGTTTGTCAGCCCCGCAATAACAACGTGAGTGTTGGAATTAAATTCACCATTGCTGCCACTTATCAGTACATTTTTTACAGCATCACGTAACCGCCTGCCGGCCATTGTCGTGAATTCTGTGCCAAAACATAACAAAAAAATATTAGAGGAGTGCTGACGCTTATTGACCATATGATTGCTAGCTCTGAAACCCAAGCAATTGCCCCCCACCTAACTCCTGCCCGGCAAGACTAGGTGTTTGGCAGAGCTCAAAAACCTTGCTACGTAAAGCAAGTCCGTTAACATGGGAAAAGTCTTCCTTTTGTCATGTTGTGGACCTGTGGTCCACTAAGTAGTCTCTCATAATTACTATACAATTTCACTTAGCTTTGCTGGTCTTGCTGCCTTGAGCTATTGATCAAGTGGGCTACTTTTTTCTTGCCTAGCAAAGCAAAGTGGCAAAATGATGCAGACATGCATGTTGCTGGTGTTGTTGAGAAAGAACAGTAACTCAAAACATTGGATAACATGAGCATGGCATGTCTTGATAGATAAAAACCCCGCATGCACTTCTAACTGGATGGACATAATAGGGTTGACGAACTGGAATATACCTCCAGGAACAGACAAGATAACCAGCTGACCAATTCTTATGATCTGAATGGGAAGTATCGCAGGCTGCAAAAGATTACGGAAGTAAATAAGACCAGGAAAGAAAATTTGTATTAATTTGGTAAATTGGTTTCTGGTTGAGATTTTGGTTCTGATTTGACATATTGTGGAGCTTGCGCACAACAGGTGCCCTGCAGTTCACAAATAATTACTCATTTGATCCCATCACCTCTACCAAAAAAAACAGCGTCGGGCGTGAACATGCAGATATATAGTGCCTACACATTAATCTCTAAAACAGTAAAACTAAGAAACTCGCACTGGGAAAAAATCAAGTTCATTACAGAAACGAAATTATATCTTATATATCAGCCTGGGCAGTGCTGATATGATGCAGCAGCAATTGGTCCTTATTGATGGTGGCATTGGTGTCAGCTATTAAGTGAAATTGCAATTAGGACATTTCAGAGAAAGTGACGTAACAAGCCTGCTTATGATTACTTAAAAAAGCATATCATACCGCCCAATCATATGGTTCCTTCATTTCACCAGTGTCTAGCAATATTGGTTTCGGAGCTTGGCAGTCGACTTGCTCTTTCCCTGGTTTCTTTAGTATGCCTCCCACTAATCTCCAGAAAGGGTTTCCCTGATAATAGAAGGCGTGCAATCAGTGAATACCACGTCATCTACAATTTTGAAGCAAGTATTTAACTGATATACCAAACCTTGTCATCTCCTTGTTTGAAATCAAAAGCTCCAGGGCCATCTGTGGTTCCAGCAGCAAATGAAAACCCCATGGCTGCTGGGCATGTTTTCACCACCTGCTGACCTCCCGTACTCGTCGAAACACTAACTTCGAGTTGCGAGAAATCTAAGTAAGTGTGACGATAGTCAATTTTTCCTTGTAGTTCTTCTGAAGCCGAATTAAAGAGATCTACAGCCTTCAGAAATTGCCTATCCCCAATTATGCGGGTACTTTCGAATTCATTAGGATACCTGCAAGACAGGAATATTTGAAAACCTCATTTATAAGGACTTGTCGCTGATGCTCATGGAAGGTTAATAACTTGATATGCGAGAAGAATACCCTGGACCTCGTCCATAGCAAAGTTCGTTCTTCCCATTGCACGTGCTGTGATTGAAGTCACAAGGAAGGTTGGTGTCTATGCAAAATGCTCCCAAGACATTTGGACTGACATCTCCACAGTTTGACTGGCAAAATGCGGAAACAAATTTGGCACTGTTTTCTTGAGTGTTTCTAATGCGCCTAGTGATATTTGAACTTGCCAATATTCTGCCACCTGAGGCCTTGTAGGATGATGCTAATTGCATCAAGTCATCCGCTGAACAAAAGCAAATGGAGAAAATAGTAGGTTTAGGAATAATCTAACATGTTCATTCCGACACACTATCCATACAGTGCAAGAAGGATGGGACATACTTATCTCATCTGGTTCTGGTATTATTGTAGAGACTCTTCTCGGAAGGTGCAAAGATCCAAAATCATTAGAATTTGCATGAGCTGTATGCTTAGGAAGGCCATTTTGTTCAGCCCAGTCTTCCATGAAACGTGCAGCTGCTCCTTTGTTATCACCGCTTATCAAAGAATTTGTACGACTCATTGATGTTCCGTGAGTCGCAAACCAATTAAAGCTTCCAACTGGACCGAATTCATCATCTACAAACTTAACAAGGGTCATTTCTTTATCAACATTGTATCGATATTTGCTTCTCTCTTCAGCCGGGTTATTCAGATACCCACTCGGGCTGCGATTCACACCAGCATCCAGAAGGTCACCTGAACATCAAGCATATGAGATTGACAACAAAATCTTCGCAGCAACTAGATCTAAGCTTAGCCGGCATCACAATACCATATAGAGAGAGAAAAGTAGGCATCACATGAGGAATGAACATCCGAACTTATACTGCATTGATTATTATATAGATGGAGCAGTGAGAAAAATAATTGCAGCCAGACTTGAAGTAACATTTAAAGACCAAACTGAAACTAAATGACATTTTAGAGCCAGGTGGAAGATGCTATAAATATTACGAAACATATGTGTTTTAATTAGATGTGTGATATCAGTACAAATGGTAGTTTGGTAAGACATTAGTTTAAGACAGTGCAACTAGTTGCATACCTTTATTCACATAGATTTTCCCAGGACGGAGATTGTTATGAGCTTCAACAATACTTTGCTCAATGCCATCGACAATTACATCAAATGACTGACGAACAAACCCAAGTGATGTGATAATATAGACTACATACTGCAGATAACCTCCAGGCCCAGCATGGGTATGGATACCACTGATAGCCACGTTATTCTCATTATAAAGATCACCGTACCTGCCAAATCGAGGCTTGCCAAGTCAACCCAACTTCATGAGCGTGCAAGGCAGAATCTACTTTCTTATTGATGAAATAGACCAAGCAGATTATAAGACTTTTAATCATGTCATTGGGTGCCTCTGTACAGTATGTATGTGCATTGTGAAATGGCTAAGCGCGTTAAGTGACAGCAGCTCAGTTCATATTATCATAAAAAGGTACAGAAAGACACCAGCAGCTAATGATGGCTTAACATAATCACGAGAATAAACATGGTACAAGTAAGAAAACAACTTCATATAATGAACTAATGTTTCAAGAGAGAAAGATGCACAAAGGATGATGGAACCATGCAACTGTATGCATGATCTACAAAGAGACACAAAACATGCACTCAGAGTTGAAACCAACATCTCAGGATTTTCTGATGATTAATTCAGGAGAAGTTTTTTTTTGCAGGGTTAATTCAGGAGAAGTTGCTTCTTACTACCTTGCTTTTAGCCTGTCGAGCACCTTTATATTCACAAGCTGTGATGCCATGCAAGCGTCGAGATTCACAAAGACAGCACGCTTTCCATCGTCAGGCTCCGCAACAATAAACGCTCGTGACTTTAGCCTGAAGTGAATCCCTGATGTAACCTGCTCCGCATTTGCATATCCCATCATGTTAACATCTGCCGCAGGCCCTGTTATGTCATAGCTCCCCATGCCGACCAGATAAGGAGAGTCCGAGAGCACCAGGCTGCAATTCTGAAGGAGATGCAGTAAAAGAAGACATAGCCATATCCAGGACAAACCAAAACCGCAGACTTGGTAGCGCAAGCAAGACGAAGCCTCCATCAGGAAGGAACCAGGGAATGAAGTTGTTAATTAACTAGTGCAAGTCAGAAGCCTGGAGAGAACAAGAAATTTAACTGCATTCTGCAAAAGAGAAGAAAAGCCTATTAAAAAAACCACCAAACATTATATCATACTGATGCAAGGGAAAGGGTGCATACTAGTAGTATCCAACAAGACTATCAAGCTATAATGACACAAGTACATGTTAAGCTATAAATACAGTGTCCCCGCGAGAAAAAAACAGTAGTGTGGCGTGGGCCAGGCTTCCGGGTCACCATCTCCTGAGTGCTCATGGGCCAGCTGAGGTATGGCTTCTATTTGGTGGATCTGACTGATATGTGGTCCATCTCATCATCTGGCAGGCGATAACATGTTTAACTAAATGAAGTAGGAGCTCTGAACTAGGAGGCATTAATGGCCTATTCTGTACGGGTTAATGGTTTGATGAACTGGGGTCCGTTTGGTAGGTAGGTCTGTACTCTAGAATCAGTAGTACTAGTGTATTAGCACCTACCTAATGGACGGGAATTTTTGGCTCTCGGGACCCAGAGTACACTCAATTTAATTTGCGGTTGCTGAATTACTGTCCCAGAATTATCAATTTTCCACTTAAATTTAAGTTCCGGAAAGATCATGAAATTCGCTCGATGTTCAAAAAATAATCTTGGAATTAGTATTGATGAAATTCTGGGTTTTCTTAGAGATGTAGTATCATAAAAACTCCTAGAATTGGTATGCTCAAAAGTCATCCACTGGAGCACAAAATCTAGTACCCCAGATCCGCACCAAGCATGCTCAAACCCTAGCTAGAACAACTGCATACAGCAATTTAACTGGTACTGCAGCTGATTAGCACAACGCGTCCAGCTACGACCGACGCGACCTGGCTGGAATGAAGTGAGGGGCGGAGGGGGGAGGCGGACTGGCTCACCATGCGAACGGCGAATCTCGACTGGGAACCCCGCCCCGGCTGCTCCACTGGCTAGTGGCCTCCGCCGCCATTTAAACCCGCAGACACGACTAGGCCGGTTGGGAACTCCAAGAGCGGGGCGCCTCGTAGTCGTAGCTCAGTGGCGGAGGCCGACCGCGACGGACGGAGGGGGACAGGGTGGAGCCTACAAGGCACGGCTCGGAAAGGGAAAAGGGACCCAGCTAACCAAACAAGCAAACACGAGAGGAGTTCAGCGCCGCGGGAACTGGTGAGGTGTGGAGTAGGGGGGGAGCGGGGGAGGAGGAGGCGCGCGCACCTCTGGGCTCGAGGGCCTGGACCTCGTCGGCATGGGGACGGCCGGACCGAGGAGGAGGGGGAGCGGGCGAGGCGTTGAATCGGCGGCGAGGATGACGACCAAGTGGGGAGACGATGGCGACGCGCCGCGGAGACTTCGGGCCGGGCCTTCCACGCGTTTGAGCCCATTTTGTTTTTTGTTTTTTTTACTCCCCTGCGAACGTTAGATTTTTTTTAGCAGTCCAAACGCCCTTAGAATCGTCGGATCCCGATCAAACGCGTGACAATTTTTCTACTATTTATTTTACTACTCTCTCCGATAAAAAAAACAATGACACTTTTTTTGAATTGGAGGGAGTACATGGCAATGTTGCTTTAGAGTATAGCAAATCTCTTACAACGGCATCACAGTCAGTTTTTTAACAATATTTGTTTTTTTAGATGATCCATGCATTTGCACCATTTTCCATAGAGACAGAAACGAGCAACCAATAATGGTCAGACCTAATGTTATGTTGCTTGCAAGTGACGACAACGAATAATTTTTTTCCTTTCTATGTTGATAAAAAAGTCCCCCTTCCCCAAACCCAAACACCATTTCATTAAAGCGAAAAGTAGCATGGTATCAAACTGCAGGCAACATCATCTTTTTTTCCTCAGGCTTTTTTTACATCGATGAGGAATACGTCTAGTTTACGATATAATTTTATTTTACAGTTGGTTCGATATAATTTTCATGCTCCGACGTGCGGCGGACTGTTGATAGAAGAATACGCCTAGTTTACAATATAATTTTATTTTTAATGCTCGTTCTTAATCCAGTTGTTTGTACATTCTATTAGCTATTGTTTTTCATCGTATTTATCAGATATAAGATACCCTTTGGGTGTCTTTTTTGAAAAAAGAATATGCCAAGTAACATAGTATCAAGCTAAATCTGAGCAACCAGCCACGTTTCAGCTTTAATTTGAATGTGAACTTTCACTCTTGTTTATTACAAGCACCAAATGCAAGAAGAACTACAACTAAAATAACTCAACGGCCAAAAATGCAAAGCAAATCACTCATCACGAAGGACCAATTGGTGTTGGCAATAAGCATCCAATATCATTGTTCGTCAGTTGCATCCAGTGAGAGAACTATACCCTGCGGTGATGATCCAGAAAAAGTAGACAACACATTGGCGGCACTAAGCGTGCATCACCGCAGATCACTTCCCATTGATGGAGGTGAGTATTCATTTTTCCTAGCATGTATCTTACACTTCTCCATGTTCTCTCTTGGAAACAAAACTAATTTCGAAGGCACCAAATGCTCCACGAGGCAATAGAGTTAACCATATTAAATATACGTGTATTTATTTCGACACCAAAACTTAGAAATATCATCAATGCATTTAGTGCTAGGCATTTCAAAAGCTACAACGGTAAATTGCCAATCTTTCTTAGCCACAACACAATCAAATAGAAAGTATTGCACCAATTCATTCTCACAACATCATAAGCAAGACGTATCAGCAATGGTCCTTCTTTGATAGGTTATCCCTAGTTAATATTATGTTATAGACCACCAACCAAAGAAACACATGGATGTTTGGAGGAACCAAAAATGCCCGCATCAAATCTTTCAATGGTGGTACATGATCAATGTGCCAAAACAGGAAGTCCCATGTGCAAAAACCTTCCCAAGTACACGCACCATTCAGGAGGAAGTCCCTCAAACCAAGATTCAACCCTCAATTGATTCTCCAAGAAGGATCAACACTGCCCTTCCATTTAGTTATCTTGACATTCATGTTGGGGATCGTAGCAGAATTTAAAATTTTCTACGCATCACCAAGATCAATTTATGGAGTCATCTAGCAACAGGGAGAGAGGAGTGCATCTACATACCCTTGTAGATCACGAGCGGAAGCGTTCAGAGAACGGGGATGATGCAGTCGTACTCGCCGTGATCCAAATCACCGATGACCAAGTGCCGAACGGACGGCACCTCCGCGTTCAACACACGTACGGAGCGGATGACGTCTCCTCCTTCTTGATCCAGCAAGGGGGAAGGAGAGGTTGATGAAAATCCAGCAGCACGACGGCGTGGTGGTGGATGCAGCAGTGATCGCAGCAGGGCTTCGCCGAGCTTCTGCGAGAGGGAGAGGTGTAGCAGGGGAGAGGGAGGCGCCAAGACTTCAGGTGTGGCTGCCCTCCCTCCCCCTCCTTTATATAGGCCCCCTGGGGGGCGCCGGCCCTGGAGATGGGATCTCCCAAGGGGGCGGCGGCCAAGGGGGTGGGAGTGCCCCCCAAGGCAAGTGGAGGCGCCCCCCACCCTAGGGTTTCCAACCCTAAGCGCAGGGGGCCCAAGGGGGTGGCGCACCAGCCCACTATGGACTGGTTCCCCTCCCCATTCAGCCCATGGGGCCCTCCGGGATGGGTGGCCCCACCCGGTGGACCCCTGGGACCCATCCGGTGGTCCCGGTACAATACCGGTGACCCCTAATCTTTCCCGATGGCCGAAACTACACTTCCTATATATAATTCTTCACCTCCGGACCATTCCGGAACTCCTCGTGACGTCCAGGATCTCATCCGGGACTCCGAACAATTTTTGGATTATTGCATACTCATATTTCTACAACCCTAGCGTCACCGAACCTTAAGTGTGTAGACCCTACGGGTTCGGGAGACAAGCAGACATGACCGAGACGACTCTCCGGTCAATAACCAACAGCGGGATCTGGATATCCATGTTGGCTCCCACATGCTCCTCGATGATCTCATCGGATGAACCACGATGTCGAGGACTTAATCAATCCTGTATTCAATTCCCTTTGTCAATCGGTACGTTACTTGCCCGAGACTCGATCGTCGGTATCCCAATACCTTGTTCAGTCTCGTTACCGGCAAGTCACTTTACTCGTACCGTAATGCATGATCCCGTGATCAACCACTTGATCACATTGAGCTCATTATGATGATGCATTACCGAGTGGGCCCAGACATACCTCTCCGTCATACGGAGTGACAAATCCCAGTCTTGATTCGTGCCAACCCAACAGACACTTTCGGAGACACCTATAATGTACCTTTATAGTCACCCAGTTACATTGTGACGTTTGGCACACCCAAGGCACTCCTACGGTATCCGGGAGTTGCACAATCTCATGGTCTAAGGAAATGATACTTGACATTCAGAAAAGCTACAGCAAACGAACTACACGATCTTTGTGCTATGCTTAGGTTTGGGTCTTGTCCATCACATCATTCTCCTAATGATGTGATCCCGTTGTCAATGACATCCCCATGTCCATAGTCAGGAAACCATGACTATCTGTTGATCAACGTGCTAGTCAACTAGAGGCTCACTAGGGACACATTGTGGTCTATGTATTCACACATGTATTACGATTTCTGTATAATACAATTATAGCATGAATAATAGACAATTATCATGAACAATGAAATATAATAATCATTTTATTATTGCCTCTAGGGCATATTTCCAACAATTCACCCCTTCAGTTAAGTGAAGGGCAAAGAAGTCAATCAAGTCTTCTATTTTCTTTTAAGGAGAAAACCAAACCATGGAAATGTTTCTACTGAGCATTGCTCTGCCAAGGCCACTATTTCTGTTTGCAAAACAAAGTACTCAAATTAAATATTCCTATAAATCATCCCTACTTACTTCACATTTCACCACATTTGGGACTATTAAATTTCTGACGTTGAGTCAATTAGTCTCATTATGTATAGGCACATCAATGTGATAAAAACTCAATCCCCTAGCGGACCTACCAAAGTAGGTTTCCATTGGATGTAGTTGCAGCCATGTCGCACAGTTGTTAACATTATGACCTAGCTGATTGCATATGAAGCAAGTCTTTGGCTCTTAGTGTTTTGGTTCTCCACCGTTAAAACAAATGATGTCCTTATATCTAGGATCTAGCACTTGATCCACTTTATTCACTACTACGGGGAGGGATCAAGGGCACTTAAGACGGTGGCGCAAGAGCTTGTTGACGCGACGGTGCAGGGCGCGAAGGGGGTTGTTGACGCGCAAGAGGTGCTACCAGGGGTGTGGCCATAGGCACCCGTGGAGCAATAATTGCATTCAAATATACAAAAAAATGTTCCATAGGTGATGGATGAAGTGTGTCGGAATGGATTTGGCATGAAAGTCATCAACACCAAGATCATTGTTTTCAAGAGATGAATGTACTATGATAAAAAAAAGAAACAAATTATATGGATGTCGAGGGATTCAATGAGTGGAGCAAATATAGACAAACTAGCTTAACCTAAAACTCGCCAACCCTGAAATTTGAGCTAGAAGTTTGTATAGGACTACCCCTTCTTCTATCCCCCTTGAGCTTCTTAGATTATAGGCTATATATAATTAATAATATCCCGAAAACCTCAAAGACGTATTAGATATGCAAGTCGTGTAGTAATAGTGTAGTCACACATTACTAGTGGGGATGGAGCCTATGTGTCCCTCGGTCTGTCCATACACAAATATGCACGCACTCCAAACACGCTAATTGACCTTGAACCCTAAGACTACTCATAGAGGGAGTAGCATAAGTGGTAATATCACACATATCTAGACAAAATAGATGATGTATGTGTTAAGTAATTAATGAGGAAAGACAATGTTTTGGTAACATAATATGTTACGGTAACAGTACACATATAAGATAAAATGAGTCTAGAACCTAATAAATAAGGTATTGCATGACACCACACACTACCAACTATAGAGGTACTACCTCCGTCCTGGTTTATTGGCCCCCTTCATATTTCATGTCAAATTTTGACCATGTATTTGACCAACAAAATGTTAGTGCATGTCACCAAAAAATGTTGGATTCGTATTTGAACATAGTTTCTCGTGGTATGATTTTTTATGACATGCATTGACAAATCTATGGTGAAAAATTGACACTAAATACGAAGGGGACCAATAAATCAGGACAGAGGTAGTAGTAATAGTAACATATGCATGTTACTAGTCTAAGTTACTCCCCACTATAACCAGCCTAACTCCTCACTCATGAAGTATCTCGGCTAAGGGGAAGAAGAAGCGATGAAATGAATAGACCCAATGAATAAAAAATGGGTGGGTTGCCTACATCATGCACGGAAGCATATAGATAGCTAGATGATACTCTACACGTTGCGGCGGGGAATGGTTGCAATATATTCTAATGGGATTGGTTGTATGGAGCATAAATACATGTGAATTAATAGTATCATGTGATTATTGTATAGTGTAAAACTTTTTTTCACGCATGATTGTGTATTGAGGTAGACATTTTCCCATGTATGCATGGTTGCATGTGCATTAAGTATGCTAATTGGATGGAGCATGCAACTAAGAAAGAGGAAATAATAATTGATGAGGTGGCATATGTGCATGTTGAGATAAATAGGATAGTGGAGATCAATTTCTTATGTATATATAGGATATAGGATGTGTACTCCCATTGTCTTCTTATCTACTTCTTTCATAATTTTCAGTCCTTGTTCTTTGCATGAGTAAATCAAACTGCAACTACTGAGATGGAGAAACACCAACCAACAACTAGAGAGAATGCATGCTATGCATGCATGCACAGCTTAATTATTATCGAGTGCCATCATTTTGGCACGCTTTATCTTGGCAAACTCAACCAACTTGTCCACATCCGGCATAACCTCCTTAGCACCTTCCAACCCAGCGAAGCGCTCCGTCCATTCCACTAGGAGTGGGGTCTTTGTTGTGTCCAGGAGTTCGACACCACAAAGTGCCTTAGTTCCTTGCATCCACGCGATCATGCCGGAGAGCACGACATCGACGTACCCGACATCATCACCACCGAAGAAGGGCGCTAATTTTCTGGAGAGCGCCCCCTCCAGCGTCTTCACTGCCTCCACCGTCTCTCTCATCCATTCAGCTTTCTCCTCGTTTGTGTTGGCCCTAAACATCTTCAACCATGGGGCGACTAGCTGCAATTCATCAAGCGTGAGCACCCACATAGTCCGTGGGACATATATATGTTGCTATATATGTAAGTGGGTTTACAG
This sequence comes from Triticum urartu, assembly GCF_003073215.2. Lineage (NCBI taxonomy): Eukaryota > Viridiplantae > Streptophyta > Magnoliopsida > Poales > Poaceae > Triticum > Triticum urartu. The sequence continues at coordinate 11,920,371 of NC_053026.1, forward strand.
TCGTCAGACATGTATGTACCTTATCTTCAATGTACCTGGCCCAGAACCGTGCCATGGCACGTTCGTAGGGGTCAACGGGGAGGAGGGCTGGACCCACATCACTAAACTTCTCCTCAATGTACTCCAAGATCACGAGTGACTCACATATCAGGTTGTTGTTGTGGATGAGAACGGGCAACTTCTTAATGAACGGGTTGGACTTGAGGAGAAGGTCGCTCTTGTTGTCAAGGTCCTCCTCAAAGTACTCATATGGTAGGCCCTTGAAGTTGAGCGCTAGCCTCACCCGTAGAGCGAATGGGCTCCGCCATGTTCCCAACACCTTGAGCTCGTCTCCTAATTGTTCCTGCCATATGTAGCCTAGTAGGTGCATCAAGGCGGATTTTATCAACATAGCTCATTGCATGCATGCTCTTCTCCGGGCAAAATAAAGTAAGTCGAAAGTATGATATCATGTACTCTCTTCGTCTCATAATATAAGATGTTTTTTGACACTACACTAGTGTCAAAAAAACGATGAAGAAAGTACTTTCTACAGTTCTCTTGATATTCTACTCATATCATTTAAACCGTGTATAAACCGGTGGTGGCCGGTGGCAAAAATAAATAAATAACATAGTCGAAACACAAGAAAACAAGAACTTGCTTTTGAAGCATTCGTCGGGATAAATTCAAGGGGCCCATTGGAAGATGCCGTGCGGAAATGGAAATGACACATGCGGGAACCTGTGTAGTTTAATTATTTATTTGTTTTCCTGGTTTAATTTTTTTGCATGACAATACGTGGCTCATTTATATTATAAAAAATAAAATACAAGTCACGTAAAGGCTGACATGACGAAACTGAAAAGATAGCAGAACATCTCTTAGCTTGACACAAATGCCCGTCACCTACCTCCGGCACCATCACAGCAGTCACCAAAAAAAAGGATGATGGATCACCTCCTCATCGGAGCTCGACGCGGCTCCACCACTGATATACGGATCTGCGGACCTCTAAGATGGATCACCAAAAGGCGAACCAATCTGTGGTTGGATGGTTAGAGGGACTGTGGTATCCCCAGCCCACCAGTGTTCAAATCCTAGTGCTCGCATTTATCCTGGATTTATTTTAGGATTTCCGGCGATGCGCATTCAGTGGGAGAAGATGTTCCCATCGATGACGAGGCGCCTACGGTGACTTCGTAAATCTTAAGATGATATGCCGGCTCATTCTTTCAGAGGTGCTCATAGGGGTAGGGTGTGCGTGTGTGCGTTCATAAGGGTGAGTGTATGCGCGTGTATATGAGCGCTTGTGTCTGTACTTTCAAAAAAAAGATGGATCACCAAAAGTGAAGCCCTTGCTATTGACTGAATCAGATCGGGGCAACAACCCGGATGCACCATCGAACTTTAGATCTGACACCCCACCATGACTAAAACGCCGAATAAGAAAATCATACCTGCCATCCACGAACCACGAACCAGCACACGTTTCGTCTTCTAGATGTCGTCGATGCAGACCACAATCTGCATCCACTCCTGGACTACCTCCCAAGCTCCGCGCCGATGCTGGAGCAAACGCCGTCGCAACGACGGAGCCCGAGGACATGGGTCCACCACAAGGATGCCGCCGTCGCCACCTCATCCTTACTTGAACAGACTAGTTTTCAAATCCGTCCCCAACCATAGGACCGATGGCCTCGTCAGGGAAGGATCTGAAGCTTTATTCAGTGTTGTTATTGTCGTTGTCGAAACTAAGACGATGAACAACCTAAAAACCTAGACTACGAGGGAGTAAAAATGTTCCACATACGTGGATCCAACGACCTTTCTCACCTAATCAAGGCCGCCGGCGAAGGGGAGCCGCCGAAGAACGGCGCGGGAAGATTTGCCTCTCATGGCGGCGGCTAGGATTCCAGCCGCCAGGAGCAAGAGGGAAACCAGAAAAGAGCTAATTCGTGTTTCTATCCTGATTTATTTATTTGAGTAAAGATGTGTATGGCGATTGTACAGTACCATGTTTGTCCTGGCTGCCGCTGCTGCGCTGCCGAGCCTAAGAGCCGGAGGCAGAGAGGACGTGCCGACAACGAGCCGGAGCCGGAGCGAAGCTGGAGCGGACACCAAGCGTGCGCTTGGCCGTTTGGCAGCCCCGATAAAAAGAGGCCTTTTGGGAGCCGACGGAGCGGACTGTCCGAAGCCGGCGGGGTTGGACGGAGCCGAAGCGAGCACAAGAAGCGCCATGGCTGCCTATTCGGTTGGCGCCGGAGCGGGACGACGGCACTGGCCGCTATATACAGAGCGGAGCTTGCCACGTCTTCATCTAAGAAAAATTCAACAATGCACCAACTCCCAACCAACTCCCTTGAAGTGCACGCTTACTAGTCAATCTAAGAAATAATAATTTTAAATATGATCCCTCGCGGACGATCGATTGAGCCAGCGTGCATATCGTCTTGTGCCACACAGAGGCTCAATATCTTATGGCGTTTGAACTCTGAACTTCCTACCCGATCCGCAAAATCATGTCTGTCACGATCAAGAGATTTTGATTTCGCATTTGTTTGGACGTAGTACCGTCGTGCGGTGCGTGGTAAATGATTGACCGATATCTCTAGAGTCTACTGCTGCGTGGGCGGTTGCCCTGCGCGCGGTGTCCTCCAGTTTTCCACTGCTTGTGCGCCCATCTTTTGCTCCTCTCTTTTTCTAGCTCGATATTGTTAGGAAATTAGACAGATTTTGTCTAAGCATAATTTAAATTAGTGACATCATAAAATTACTGTCATGGCAAATCATACATGACAAACTAGAAACATCTGTCACATACGCATATGGACCAATGGCACACGTCGGATGACATATGAGGCACTGGAAACTCCAGTGCAACCCCGTCTACATGCATGATGGTGAAGACAGGTGTTGGGGAACGTTGTAAAAAACAAAAATTTTCCTACGGTTTCACCAAGATCCATCTATGAGTTCATCTAGCAACGAGTGATCGGATTGCACCTACATACCTTTGTAGATCACGCGCGGAAGCGTTCAAAGAACGGGGATGAGGAAGTCGTACTCGACGTGATCCAAATCACCGGAGATCCCAGCGCCGAACGGACGGCACCTCCGTGTTCAACACACGTACGGTCAGCGTGACGTCTCCTTCTTCTTGATATAGCAAGGGGGAGGAGAGGTTGATGAAGATCCAGCAGCACGACGGCGTGGTGATGGATGCAGCAGTCACCGCAGCAGGGCTTCGCCGTTCTTCTGCAAGAGGGAGAGGTGTAGCAGGGGAGAGGGAGGCGCCAAGAGTCAAGGGTACGGCTGCCCCTCCCCCCCCCCCTTTATATAGGCTCCCCAAGGGGGGGCGCCGGCCCTAGGAGATGGGATCTCCTAGGGGGGTGGTGGCCAAGGGTGGAGTGGCCCCCAAGGCAAGTGGGGCGCCCCCCCTAGGGTTTGGGTGGGCCAAGGGGGGCGCACCAGCCCACTATGGGCTGGTTCCCCTCCCCACTTCAGCCCATGGGGCCCTCCGGGATGGTGGTCCCACCCGGTGGACCCCCGGGACCCATCCGGTGGTCCCGGTACAATACCGGTGACCCCCGAAACTCTCCCGATGGCCGAAACTGCACTTCCTATATATAATTCTTCACCTCCGGACCATTTCGGAACTCCTCGTGACGTCCGGGATCTCATCCGGGACTCCGAACAACTTTCGGGTTACTTCATATTCATATCTCTACAACCCTAGCGTCACCGAACCTTAAGTGTGTAGACCCTACGGGTTCGGGTGACATGTAGACATGACCGAGATGGCTCTCCGGTCAATAACCAACAGCGGGATCTGGATACCCATGTTGGCCTCCCACATGCTCCTCGATGATCTCATCGGATGAACCACGATGTCGAGGATTCAAGCAACCCCGTATACAATTCCCTTTGTCAATCGGTACGTTACTTGCCCGAGATTCGATCGTCGGTATCCCAATACCTCGTTCAATCTCGTTACCGGCAAGTCACTTTACTCGTACCGTAATGCATGATCCCGTGACCAGACACTTGGTCACTTTGAGCTCATTATGATGATGCATTACCGAGTGGGCCCAGAGATACCTCTCCGTCATACGGAGTGACAAATCCCAGTCTTGATCCGTGTCAACCCAACAGATACTTTCGGAGATACCCGTAGTATACCTTTATAGTCACCTAGTTACGTTGTGACGTTTGGTACACCCAAAGCATTCCTACGGTATCCGGGAGTTACACGGTCTCATGGTCTAAGGAAAAGATACTTGACATTGGAAAAACTCTAGCAAACGAACTATACGATCTTGTGCTATGTTTAGGATTGGGTCTTGTCCATCACATCATTCTCCTAATAATGTGATCTCGTTATCAATGACATCCAATGTCCATAGTCAGGAAACCATGACTGTTTGTTGATCAACGAGCTAGTCAACTAGAGGCTTACTAGGGACATGTTGGTGTCTATGTATTCACACATGTATTACGATTTCCGGATAACACAATTATAGCATGAATAAAAGACAATTATCATGAACAAGGAAATATAATAATAATCCTTTTATTATTGCCTCTAGGGCATATTTCCAACAGTCTCCCACTTGCACTAGAGTCAATAATCTAGTTACATTGTGATGAATCGAACACCCATGGAATTCTGGTGTTGATCATGTTTTGCTCTAGGGAGAGGTTTAGTCAACGGATCTGCTACATTTAGGTCCGTATGTACTTTACAAATATCTATGTCTCCTTCTTGAACATTTTCACGAATGGAGTTGAAGCGACGCTTGATGTGCCTGGTCTTCTTGTGAAACCTGGGCTCCTTGGCAAGTGCAATTGCTCCAGTGTTGTCACAGAAGAGTTTGATCGGCCCCGACGCATTGGGTATGACTCCTAGGTCGGTGATGAACTCCTTCACCCAAATTGCTTCATGCGCTGCCTCCAAGGCTGCCATGTACTCCGCTTCACATGTAGATCCCGCCACGACGCTCTGCTTGCAACTGCACCAGCTTACTGCCCCACCATTCAAAATATACATGTATCCGGTTTGTGACTTAGAGTCATCCAGATCTGTGTCGAAGCTAGCGTCGACGTTACCCTTTACGACGAGCTCTTCATCACCTCCATAAACGAGAAACATTTCCTTAGTCCTTTTCAGGTACTTCAGGATATTCTTGACCGCTGTCCAGTGTTCCTTGCCGGGATTTTGGTACCTACCTACCAAACTTACGGCAAGGTTTACATCAGGTCTGGTACACAGCATGGCATACATAATAGAACCTATGGCTGAGGCATAGGGGATGACACTCATCTCTTCTATATCTTCTGCCGTGGTCGGACATTGAGCTGAGCTCAATTTCACACCTTGCAACACAGGCAAGAACCCCTTCTTAGACTGATCCATATTGAACTTCTTCAATATCTTATCAAGGTATGTGCTTTGTGAAAGACCTATGAGGCGACTTGATCTATCTCTATAGATCTTGATGCCTAATATATAAGCAGCTTCTCCAAGGTCCTTCATTGAAAAACTCTTATTCAAGTAGGCCTTAATGTTGTCCAAAAGCTCTATATCATTTTCCATCAAAAGTATGTCATCTACATATAATATGAGAAATGCTACAGAGCTCCCACTCACTTTCTTGTAAACGCAGGCTTTTCCATAAGTCTGCATAAACCCAAACGCTTTGATCATCTCATCAAAACGAATGTTCCAACTCCGAGATGCTTGCACCAGCCCATAAATCGAGCGTTGGAGCTTGCACACCTTGTCAGCATTTTTAGGATCGACAAAACCTTCCGGCTGCATCATATACAATTCTTCCTTAAGGAAACCATTAAGGAATGTCGTTTTGACGTCCATTTGCCATATCTCATAATCATAGAATGCGGCAATTGCTAACATGATTCGGACGGACTTTAGCTTCGCTACCGGTGAGAAAGTCTCATCGTAGTCAACCCCTTGAACTTGTCGATAACCCTTAGCGACAAGCCGAGCTTTATAGATGGTCACATTTCCATCCGCGTCTGTCTTCTTCTTAAAGATCCATTTATTTTCTATGGCTCGCCGCTCAACGGGCAAGTCAGTCAAAGTCCATACTTCGTTTTCATACATGGATCCTATCTCGGATTTCATTACTTCCAGCCATTTGTCGGAATCCGGGCCCGCCATCGCTTCTTCATAGTTCAAAGGTTCACCGTTGTCTAACAACATGATTTCCAAGACAGGGTTGCCGTACCACTCTGGTGCGGAACGTGTCCTTGTGGACCTACGAAGTTCAGTAGCAACTTGATCTGAAGTTTCATGATCATCATCATTAACTTCCTCTCTAGTCGGTGCAGGCACCTCAGGAACATTTTCTTGAGTTGCGCCATTTTCTGGTTCAAGAGGTAATACTTCATCAAGTTCTACTTTCCTCCCACTTACTTCTTTCGAGAGAAACTCCTTCTCTAGAAAGGATCCATTCTTGGCAACAAAGATCTTGCCTTCGGATCTGAGGTAGAAGGTATACCCAATAGTTTCTTTAGGGTATCCTATGAAGACGCATTTTTCCGACTTGGGTTCGAGCTTTTCCGGTTGAAGTTTCTTGACATAAGCATCGCATCCCCAAACTTTTAGAAACGACAGCTTAGGTTTCTTCCCAAACCATAATTCATACGGTGTCGTCTCAACGGATTTCGACGGTGCCCTATTTAAAGTGAATGCGGCAGTCTCTAAAGCATAGCCCCAAAATGATAGTGGTAAATCGGTAAGAGACATCATAGATCGCACCATATCTAATAGAGTGCGATTACGACGTTCGGACACACCATTACGCTGAGGTGTTTCAGGCGGCGTGAGTTGTGAAACTATTCCACTTTTTCTGAAGTGTGTGCCAAATTCGTGACTCAAGTATTCTCCTCCACGATCTGATCGCAAGAACTTGATTTTCCTGTCACGTTGATTCTCAACCTCACTCTGAAATTCCTTGAACCTTTCAAAGGTCTCAGACTTGTGTTTCATTAAGTAGACATACCCATATCTACTCAAGTTATCAGTGAGGATGAGAACATAACGATAACCACCGCGAGCCTCAACACTCATTGGACCGCACACATCAGTATGTATGATTTTCAATAAGTTGGTTGCTCACTCCATTGTTCCTGAGAACGGAGTCTTGGTCATTTTACCCATGAGGCATAGTTCGCACGTGTCAAATGATTCGTAATCAAGAGACTCTAAAAGTCCATCTGCATGAAGCTTCTTCATGCGTTTGACACCTATGTGACCAAGGCGGCAGTGCCACAAGTATGTGGGACTATCATTATCAACCTTACATCTTTTGGTATTCACACTATGAATATGTGTAGCATTACGCTCGAGATTCATTAAGAATAAACCATTCACCATCGGAGCATGACCATAAAACATATCTCTCATATAAATAGAACAACCATTATTCTCGGATTTAAATGAGTAGCCATCTCGAATTAAATGAGATCCTGATACAATGTTCATGCTCAAAACTGACACTAAATAACAATTATTGAGGTTTAAAACTGATACAATGTCTCCGCTTATTCCGCAGCTCCTACTTTGAGTTACAAATGTGAGCAACCACACCGGTATCAAATGCCCAGGAGCTACTACGAGTACTGGTAAGGTACACATAAATTACATGCATATCACATATACCTTTCGTGATGCCGGCCTTCTTGTCCGCTAAGTATTTGGGGCAGTTTCGCTTCCAGTGACCACTTCCCTTGCAATAAAAGCACTCAGTCTCAGGCTTGGGTCCATTCTTTGGCTTCTTCCCGGCAGCTTGCTTACCGGGCGCGGCAACTCCCTTGCCGTCCTTCTTGAAGTTCTTCTTACCCTTGCCTTTCTTGAACTTAGTGGTTTTATTCACCATCAACACTTGATGTTCCTTTTTGATTTCTACCTCCGCTGATTTCAGCATTGAATATACCTCAGGAATGGTCTTTTCCATCCCCTGCATATTGAAGTTCATCACAAAGCTCTTGTAGCTCAGTGGAAGCGACTGAAGGATTTTGTCAATGACCGCGTCATCCGGGAGATTAACTCCCAGCTGAGTCAAGCGGTTATGTAACCCAGACATTGTGAGTATGTGCTCACTGACAGAACTATTTTCCTCCATCTTACAGCTGAAGAACTTGTCGGAGACTTCATATCTCTCGACCCGGGCATGAGCTTGAAAAACCATTTTCAGCTCTTCGAACATCTCATATGCTCCGTGTCTCTCAAAACGCTTTTGGAGCCCCGGTTCTAAGCTGTAAAGCATGCCGCACTGAACGAGGGAGTAATCATCAGCACGTGTCTGCCAAGCGTTTATAACGTCTTGTTCCGCAGGGAGAACAGGTGCGTCACCTACCGGTGCTTCTAGGACATAATCTTTCTTTGCAGCTGTGAGGATGATCCCCAGGTTTCGGACCCAGTCCGTATAATTGCTGCCATCGTCTTTCAGCTTGGTTTTCTCTAGGAACGCGTTGAAGTTGAGGACAACGTTGGCCATTTGATCTACAAGACATATTGTAAATATTTTAGACTAAGTTCATAATAATTAAGTTCATCTATTTAATGAACTCCCACTCAGATAGACATCCCTCCAGTCATCTAAGTATAACATGATCCGAGTTAACTAGGCCGTGTCCGATCATCACGTGAGACGGACTAGTCAACATCGGTGAACATCTTCATGTTGATCGTATCTTCTATACGACTCATGCTCGACCTTTCAGTCTTCTGTGTTCCGAGGCCATGTCTGTACATGCTAGACTCGTCAAGTCAACCTAAGTGTTTGCATGTGTAAATCTGTCTTACACCCGTTGTATGTGAACGTTGGAATCTATCACACCCGATCATCTCGTGGTGCTTCGAAACAACGAACTGTCGCAACGGCGCACAGTTAGGGGGAACACTTTATTGAAATTATTATGAGGGATCATCTTATTTATTACCGTCGTTCTAAATAAACAAGATGCAAAAACATGATAAACATCAAATGCAATCAAATAATAATAGTGACATGATATGGCCAATATCACATAGCTCCTTTGATCTCCATCTTGGAGCTCCATGATCATCTTGTCACCGGCATGACACCATGATCTCCATCATCGTGTCTCCATGAAGTTGCTCGCCAACTATTACTTCTACTACTATGGCTAACACGTTTAGCAATAAAGTAAAGTAATTTACATGGCGTTTCTCAATGACACGCAGGTCATACAAAAAATAAAGACAACTCCTATGGCTCCTGCCGGTTGTCATACTCATCGACATGCAAGTCGTGATTCCTATTACAATAGCATGAACATCTCATACATCACATATATATCATTCATCATTCATCACAACCTTTGGCCATATCACATCACAAAACACTTGCTGCAAAAACAAGTTAGACGTCCTCTAATTGTTGTTGCAAGTTTTACGTGGCTGCAATAGGGTTCTAGTAAGAACGTTTTCTTACCTACGTGAAAGCCCCAACGTGATTTGTTAACTTCTATTTACCCTTCATAAGGACCCTTTTCATCGAATCCGCTCCAACTAAAGTGGGAGAGACAGACACCCTCCAGCCACCTTATGCAACTAGTGCATGTCAGTCGGTGGAACTGGTCTCACGTAAGCGTACGTGTAAGGTTGGTCCGGGCCGCTTCATCCCACAATACTGCTGAAGCAAAATAAGACTAGTAGCGGCAAGAAAGTTGACAACATCTACGCCCACAACAAATTGTGTTCTACTCGTGCAAAGAGAACTACGCATAGACCTAGCTCATGATGCCACTGTTGGGGAACGTTGCAGAAAAAAAAAAATTCCTACGTTTCACCAAGATCCATCTATGAGTTCATCTAGCAACGAGTGATCAGATTGCATCTACATACCTTTGTAGATCACGCGCGGAAGCGTTCAAAGAACGGGGATGAGGAAGTCGTACTCGACGTGATCCAAATCACCGGAGATCCTAGCGCCGAACGGACGGCACCTCCGTGTTCAACACACGTACGGTCAGCGTGACGTCTCCTCCTTCTTGATCCAGCAAGGGGGGAGGAGAGGTTGATGAAGATCCAGCAGCACGACGGCGTGGTGGTGGATGCAGGGCGTCACAGTAGCAGGGCTTCGCCGTTCTTCTGCAAGAGGAGGAGGTGTAGCAGGGGAGAGGGAGGCGCCAAGAGTCAAGGGTACAGCTGCCCCTCCCTCCCCCCTTTATATAGGCTCCCCAAGGGGGGGCGGCGGCCAAGGGTGGAGTGGCCCCCAAGGCAAGTGGGGCGCCCCCCACCCTAGGGTTTCCAACCCTGGGCGCAGGGGGTGGGCCAAGGGGGGCGCACCAGCCCACTATGGGCTGGTTCCCCTCCCCACTTCAGCCCATGGGGCCCTCCGGGATCGGTGGTCCCACCCGGTGGACCCCCGGGACCCATCCGGTGGTCCCGGTACAATACTAGTGACCCCCGAAACTCTCCCGATGGCCGAAACTGCACTTCCTATATATAATTCTTCACCTCCGGACCATTCCGGAACTCCTCGTGACATCCGGGATCTCATCCGGGACTCCGAACAACTTTCGGGTTACTTCATATTCATATCTCTACAACCCTAGCGTCACCGAACCTTAAGTGTGTAGACCCTACGGGTTCGGGTGACATGTAGACATGACCGAGATGGCTCTCCGGTCAATAACCAACAGCGGGATCTGGATACCCATGTTGGCTCCCACATGCTCCTCGATGATCTCATCGGATGAACCACGATGTCGAGGATTCAAGCAACCCCGTATACAATTCCCTTTGTCAATCGGTACGTTACTTGCCCGAGATTCGATCGTCGGTATCCCAATACCTCGTTCAATCTCGTTACCGGCAAGTCACTTTACCCGTACCGTAATGCATGATCCCGTGACCAGACACTTGGTCACTTTGAGCTCATTATGATGATGCATTACCGAGTGGGCCCAGAGATACCTCTCCGTCATACGGAGTGACAAATCCCAGTCTTGATCCGTGTCAACCCAACAGATACTTTCGAAGATACCCGTAGTATACCTTTATAGTCATACAATTACGTTGTGACGTTTGGTACACCCAAAGCATTCCTACGGTATCCGGGAGTTACACGATCTCGTGGTCTAAGGAAAAGATACTTGACATTGGAAAAACTCTAGCAAACGAACTATACGATCTTGTGCTATGTTTAGGATTGGGTCTTGTCCATCACATCATTCTCCTAATGATGTGATCTCGTTATCAATGACATCCAATGTCCATAGTCAGGAAACCATGACTGTTTGTTGATCAACGAGCTAGTCAACTAGAGGCTTACTAGGGACATGTTGGTGTCTATGTATTCACACATGTATTACGATTTCCGGATAACACAATTATAGCATGAATAAAAGAAAATTATCATGAACAAGGAAATATAATAATAATCCTTTTATTATTGCCTCTAGGGCATATTTCCAACAACAGGGTGATCATCCGTCGTAGAGAAAGTAGTCGAAGAAGACAGACGAACATCGAGGATTTAGTCGAACTTGAGCAAGTCGTCATGTCGAGACGCTATCCAAAATCCTTATCGCCCCTCATCCGGTGCAGGTTCTCAGGGGCGGGTTTTAGAGGCCTACTCACCCAGGCGGTTGTGCACACAGTCGTCGGGGATGGTGTCGCTGGAGAAGCACCTCAGCACAGAGGAACTCAGCAGGTGTGTGTGTGTGTGTGTCTGTTCTATTTGTGTAGTCTTTTATGTGTAGACTCTCTCCTCTGCATCTTCTCTCCATAGAAGGAACGTGTGAGGAGAGTGAAGAGATGCGACTGACAATGTGGTGGAAGAACCCTACAGATTGAAAACGTGTCCACAATGAGCTTGGGCATTGACACGTACGGCTATAACAAAGCAGCGCACCGCCGAGCAAAAATTAGTTCTTCCAGCAAGATGCAGAACATAAGTCGCGAATACGAACTAGATTCACAAAATGTGACACGCGCGCGTTGCGTGACGTGACGTGACTGAGTGAGTGAGTGAGCGTGTGTTAGTGCTCTCTTTTGTCGTGATATAAGGAGTAGTAGAACAACACAACTTCTTATAATAATATTTCTTCCACTCCACTAGCAGTATAGTACTAAACTTACACATTTGGCATGCAACTCAAATTGGCCTTTGAGATTTCAAAATTTTAACTGGGCCAAGGTACAAGATTTAGTGGGCCGAGCCCCATAAAATCTAACAACCTTCACTAGATCTCATAGGCAATTTGGATTGCATTGTTCCAATTGTATTGCTTGATATATCAGCAGTTCAGTGGAGACCTATTAAAATTGAGCTTCACCTAGACAAGCAGCTACACTTGTCTACAACTGAACAATGGACTAATGCCTTGAATTGTCTGTCTTGCGCGAAGAAGTTTCACTGAATGTCATTAGTGGTACATGGCTGCCAGGGCTACCCCGCCATGGTGGATTGTATAAGTCATACTCCTGGCCTTTCACGAGCTTACTAAAGATTACTTGATCACATGGATTGTGGCCAACATTCTGACTCGCATAGGTGTGTTCTTCAAAGACTGTTGCTGAAGATATAACCCTACGGTATGACCCGCCTGTTCAGGGCCGAGTTATCCGGTGGCGGCTTGAAGAATAAATTCAACAGATAGGCCGCGATGATCAAGAGGCCCAAGGCCTGAAAGGAAACTCATGAAGCAGGCCGGCTCGTGGCCCAGTGCCTGGAGCGCCGGCTCACAGAGAAGGTCCAAGAAGAGGAGCGTTCCCTGACACAGGAAGCAAGACCCACCCCGGAGAGAAGACCCGGTCTGGAATCCGACTTGTAGTAGGAAATATACTAGTTGTAGTTCTACTAGGACTCTACATGTAAGCCGCCCCCTTCAACTCATATAAGGAGGGGCAGGACACCCTAAAAGGAACAGGTGAGGGGAGACAGACAAGTCTTAGATAAGATCAAAGTAGATGCTCACGGTTATTTGCCGATCTCAAGTGATAAACATGGACCGTGCATTCCTTCTAATCGGGATTTTCATGTACTCTACATGTAATATCATTGTCATGTACTCTAACAGTATACACACCACACATTTTTCTATAAAAGAACAGTGGACACACCTGTGATATCACCGTCAAACATTTAATACTATGATTTGATGGGTAGAATAATCAATTTTCATTATTTCATGACAACGCACAGACATTTAGCTAGTGTAATGAAACTTGTAAAATAAATATATTTTCGAAATTTGTATCCATGGGCATCAACGTTACTATCTTTATCCACACGATGATGGAAGCAAAACAAACTTGCACGCATTCCTGAACGAACGGGCGGACAGACAACTTTTGCATCCAGCCCCTCGGCTTTACCCCTTTTCTCCCGCCCTCGCAACCACCTCCCCTCACCTGTCCTGCCGAGAGTCTCTTCTCTTCTCGTCTCTCGTCGCCTCCCGAGTCTCCGGCGACCACGCCAACTAGACGGCCATGGAGCAAGGCGCCGACTCCGCGGCGGCGAGGCGGATGGCCAGGGTCGCCTCCCACCTCCGCCCGCCCACCTCGCAGGCACGAACCCACAACCACCCCTTCCTCCCTCTGCTCTGTTACTGCCGTCTCAGCTCAGATTTGGTCGGAGCGAGATCCTGCCCAGACCCAGAGGGGGAGCGCCAGTTCTTCCCCTGATTAGCTCTCGCCGCCGGCCGTGGCGGCATCCGCTGCTCCCTCCCCGCAGCGCTTCTGCGCGTAGCTGCTTAGCCTGGCCGCATCCGTTCTTTCCATGATCCTTGTATACTTCGGAATTAGCGATCCATTGACCAGGAATCGACTGTCGAGTAGCCTTGTCTAAATCTGAGTTGAATCTGCAAGGTTCGAGTTGCTGCTTCGGGAAGCCTAATAATAGACACCATCACAGTTCTTGTGTACAGCAAACACTGAAGTAAGGTCCATTGGATTTGGTATTACAGATGCAGCAATTACTAGAAGTAGTATTACAAGCATTAGCAAGTTGATAAACACGCCCGTTTTTACTAGAAAAACATACGATGATGGGATGCAATTTGGAACTACTGCCTGCTATTCTCTGATTCTGGCAGTTGAAACCTGTATATTTAGTGAGCATCAAGTAGATCTCCTAGCGACTACAATCACGATATCTTATTATGATGCTTTCAGGCCAGTGTTGCTATCTAGCTGTTGGGAAATTTAGAATCATCTGAATTATTCTTAGCTGGTGTTTTTGTCAGACAACTTCCTAAATTTAGCTCTTAAACTTAGTTAAACCTGTGGAACTGTCGTGGTTGGCCAATGCATAAAAGGTATCGTCCACTCCAGAATCAGCTTCTACTAGGCTAAATTTTCTCTTTCCTTATTTTGAAGATGGAGGAGGTGGCCATCTTGAAGGGCTCTGATTGCCGTGCAAAAGGTGCGGCACCAGGGTTCAAGGTCGCAGTCCTGGGTGCATCTGGTGGGATTGGCCAGCCGCTCTCGCTGCTCATGAAGATGAACCCTCTTGTTTCGGTGCTCCATTTATATGATGTTGTCAACACACCTGGTGTCACAGCTGACATTAGCCACATGAACACCGGTGCTGTGGTATGCTCCTTGACCCTGTCTTTATGTCCTGTTTCTGCGAAGTTGCTCACTGAAAATTGATTCTGAAAGGATAATGTAGTTGCATGTTGGTAGACCTCTAGTACAGTTGCTCTCCATGTGATCCGTGTAGGTTTTGTTTAGAGGAAATGAATTACTGAAGGAATGTATGTCTTCTCTACTGTCCTTTTAGCTCGTATGGTAGTTTTTTTTTGCGGGGTAGCAAAGGGATCTCTTCCCCGATTTCCATTAAAGAAACCAATCGAGGTACATACAGTAGAGGTTTGGAAATTAGCATTAGCCAGCTGGTTGTTTCTGTGTTACAATCTTATAATCCATAACTCAGCAAACAAGTAGCCAATTTCCAGTGGCATCATGCATTGTTCTTAAAGTCATGAGATCTCCGAAGAATATATGAAGTGTCTGATCATTCAGTAATAATTGTGGATTTAAATCTGAAAACAATAAATAATGTTGCAAGGAAAACATATAACCTACTTGAATTTTATGTAACAGGCAGATATTTGATTGGCATAATATTAATAGCTGTCCACATATCTTTGTCCGCCCTAGCCTATGCATACAATTATCGCCTGATTCTTGAACCTTAAAGGTTATCTGATCATTGGGTGTAATTATGCTAAGGTATAATTTCTACAGGTGCGTGGCTTCTTGGGTCAGTCACAATTGGAAAGTGCTCTTACTGGAATGGATCTTGTGATCATTCCTGCTGGCATTCCTCGGAAACCTGGGATGACAAGGGATGATTTGTTCAACATCAATGCTGGGATTGTTCGGACTCTTTGTGAGGGAATTGCAAAATGCTGCCCAAATGTGATTGTGAATGTGATCAGTAACCCTGTAAATTCTACCGTTCCGATCGCTGCTGAAGTATTTAAAAAAGCTGGAACATATGATCCTAAGCGCCTATTGGGGGTGACAACACTTGATGTAGTGAGAGCCAATACCTTTGTGGTATGTACTTAAAAATTGTTTGCCATATTGCCCAATCATATTGCTAGTTTCTATATGGACAGGTTCTCAAATTCCTATTCCTGTCATTCTCTGTCTACAGGGAGAGGTTCTTGGACTTGACCCCAGAGATGTCAATGTTCCTGTTGTTGGTGGGCATGCAGGAGTTACGATATTACCACTCCTTTCACAGGTTATTAGCACTTGCAGCTGCTTCAAATTTTGAACCATATATGTAGCTGAAAAATTGTTTCCATCTGATGGAACTAGTACTTACTCTGTTCATTTTTTATTTTTCTTCATGGAACTTTGTTGTTTTTGTAGGTGAATCCTCCCTGCTCGTTTACCTCAGAAGAAATTAGTTATCTCACTTCTCGCATACAGAATGGTGGGACAGAAGTAGTTGAGGTATGGTTTCCCTTATCATCTAATGCCATATCTTGTACGCACAGTGGGGGGGATAAAAGTCAATTTAAAAGTTTCTTTTGCAATTGCTCTCTCTGAACAGTGGCTTAGTGACGAAGTAATAGTTTTGTACTCCCTCCGGTCCATAATAAGTGTCACAGTTTTGAACAAAGGTTGAACTAACCTTAGTTCAAAGCTGCGACACTTATTTTGGATCGGAGGGAGAATTAGCTATGAATACTGTATTGCGTCCGATTGCAAGAGCTAGAATGTTCTTACGAATCAAACACATCATTAATCTGAACTCACAGCAGAACTGGGGATCTGCAATAGATTGGAAAAGAAGCAAGGAGAAAGAAAGAAGGCGGAGATAAGTCCAGGGAGGACTGAAATTCTATCTCAATGCCTTTACAGACTTAGTCCTCTCCTTTATGTTGCTGAAAGCTTGGATCGACACTTTGTTCAAACATGACTAACTCAATTGATAACGTCCCTCCTGTAGTAGCAGTACAGCTCAAACATTCTTCAGATATCTCTCATTGCATTTGTCTTCAGAGTCCGGCATGCTGGTTTGCAGTTCTTCAGCTTATAGTTAGCAAAGCTGAATAAGATCTGACGAGCTATGTTTTGAGAACATAAGAGTTAGAGCTCAGTAGATGTGAGATGGATATGTGAAATTACCAAATTCCTTGTGTTCTATAATAGACAAAGATGCACATATTAGTTTATTTAAGAGCTTCACAGTGTTGACAACAAAGGTCAATTATCAGGTGCATGTTAACTGTTAAGTTGAGCAGAAACCTTCTTTTACACAATACTTTTACCCATGTAGGGGGGGCCCTGTACTAATTTCTAGTGCTAGTTGCGGACACATGTTCTGGTTTGGTGGCTGCCTGACGGTCAATACATTTTCGTAAGCTGTTGGCTGGCCAGCCAGTGTTTGACCAGTGTTGGTGCTGTGTTGTAGAGGAACCATGACCACTGCTGTAGTACATGTTAATGCAATGACCTTCCTTTCTGACTACCCAAATTCATTTCAGGCGAAAGCAGGAGCAGGATCCGCGACTCTTTCCATGGTTGGTCTCCATGAGCTCATACGTGCATCATCACTGTTCTGTGCATTTTCAAATGATGGATCCAGTAACACTACATTTTTTTTCCTTCTCAGGCCTACGCAGCAGCCAAATTCGCGGACGCGTGCCTGAGAGGGCTGCGCGGCGACGCCGGGATAGTGGAGTGCTCTTACATAGCCTCCCAGGTCACTCTCCCTCTTTCTCTCCTTAGCTCAATTCTTAACTAAACTAATCCTCGCGAAACAGCGGTTCTGATTCGCGAATCTCATTCCGATTCCGCGCCCTGAAGGTGACGGAGCTGCCCTTCTTCGCGTCCAAGGTGCGGCTGGGCCGGTCGGGCGTCGAGGAGGTCCTGCCGCTCGGCCCGCTGAACGAGTTTGAGAGGTCTGCAGCTGAATTTTCATACATAGATAACCTAGGAGGCTGGGAAGGATTATTTGTCTGTGTCGCCCAAACTGCTTTGCCATGCCGAGCTCACCTACGATGCAACGCCCTGTCTTCTCTTTTACGCGTGCAGGGCGGGGCTGGAGAAGGCCAAGGGCGAGCTGGCCGAGAGCATCCACAAGGGCGTCGCCTTCGCCAACAAGTGAAGTGAAGAGAAGAGGAGAGAAATCTTTCGCCGGATGGAACGCTCGAAGCCCCAGCATAGAAATCTGAGATGCCTCTTGCTTCCTCGGAGCAACGGTCGCCGTGTCATTGTCTCATCTCCCTGTAATAAATAACAATGAAAGAAGTGTATTTATACCCGTATATACGACGCGGACAACCCGATGTTTACGGCTGTATAATTGAATAAATAAAACACGGCAGATCTGATGATTGATTATAATAATAATGATGATTAACCCGATAATAAATAAAACACGGCAAAAGTTCAAGTTGGCTCGCTCTCTCTTGTGCCATTCCTTGTTCTCTTGCTGATGATTAACCCGATGTCACCTGGGTCGGCCCAATGGGCAGGCGACACGTGTCCCCATCAGCCCAACCCCTCCTGGTGCGCTCCCCAGACCGCTCTGCGAGTCCCACGGCATATTCGCCAGTTGTTCCATCTCCGTGCCCCTTACACGCGGGCCCCGGGGAGGACCGCCCGCCCGGCGGCCCCACCCGCAGCGAGACGCGGCGTCCCGTGTGCTCGTCAGAAACAAGCGGCGGCCCCGTTTGCATCCGCATCGTGGCTATAAGAAAGCAGGGGCCGTCCACCCGTACAGCGAACCCCCGACCCCTCTCGCCCTCCTCTCGATTCGATCTCGGCTTCCTCTCCAAGCCACGCGAGACCAGAGCTCCGGCCATGGCCGCCACGATCCAGTCCGTGAAGGCCCGCCAGATCTTCGACAGCCGCGGCAACCCCACCGTCGAGGTACGCACCCGCCCCGCCAATCTCCCCGATCTGTGCACCGTCGGTCCGGCTCGGCTCGATCTGGTAGCGGTAGCGGGTACCGCGCTCGTGCGTGCGTTCGTAGCAGCAGCCGGGCTTCGATTGCGCGGCCGATCTGGTCTGGTTCGCCCGCGGGGCTTGGGCTGGGGTTTCTGCGGAGCAGGGCGTAGGGTTTCTGACGGGCTCCTCTCGTGTGACCGTGACCGAGGGGTTTTGGGTAGGTGAGCAGCCGGTACGATGTAAATTGCCCTCGGCTAGATTTTTTTTTTTTTTTGGGGGGGGGGGGGGGGGGGTTGGGTCACGCTAGATTCCACTCGAGGTGGTGGTTTCTGCAGTCAGATCCTGTGGCGCGTGCAATTTTCATCTTGCCTGCTTGCCATCCATTCATGGTTGTAACCACGGATCGGTTTGTCGTCATGCTTATGCTCCGTTTGTGCTTGCTGAAAGGCGGAAGCTAGTTGGAAAAGCCGGATTCTCATAGTCCACCTCAAAGGCAACCGCATCCTGCTTACTATCTGCAATGTATAGCTTATGGTCTGGTGTCCATAGTTACGCCCTAGTCTGAAACGCGATGCTCTGGTTTTGCTGTCGGTGGGATATTCTTGTTGATCTGTGCCTGATGATGCCGTAGTGTGATGTAAGATATGGTTGCTAACTCCATTGTTATTGTGCATCAGGTTGATGTGTGCTGCTCAGATGGAACCTTCGCCAGGGCCGCTGTTCCCAGCGGTGCATCAACTGGTGGGTCATTTTGTTATTATTACATCATCGCTGTTTTCCTTTCAGCCTTATAATCAACTTTTGCCTTGGTTCCTGTCTAGTGAAGGTACACAATGCTCCTGTCATCATTTATTGACTGAATGAAGCTAATCTTGTCTGAATCATCCCTCTTATGTAGGTGTCTATGAAGCTTTGGAGCTGAGGGACGGTGGATCTGACTACTTGGGCAAGGGTGTTTCCAAGGTTTACATTTGTTTCACCGAATTTTATCTTCAGTCTGTAAATCTATGTTGTGGTACTTGGTGATTTAATGTGGCTGCTGCTTATATATTCACATTCTGTAAATCTATGCCACAATTCTTATAGCTATTTAATATGACCAAACTTATTTTAACATGCTGCTTTCATCCAAGCAATGTTTCCTGCTGCTGTATAACTTGCTATTTCTATTCTATGCCAGGTTTTATAAAAAAAACGGTAATGTTATGATGTGAACTAAAATATGGTTTATTGTTGCTGCTGACTGGATTTTTTTTTTGGGGGGGGGGGGTGTTTATAAGTCTCATGTTATATATTTTTCCTTACTAATAATAGACCAACTTAACTGCATTTATGGCCGGATGTTTCACTAGAATAACTGCATCTAGTGGTGGTTTCTACTGCAGTTGACATTATATTACCATTTGCATGCATAATTTGGTTCTTGTGATATTTACATGTTTTTGCTGTTCTGTCACAGGCTGTTAACAATGTGAACTCCATTATTGCACCTGCTTTGGTCGGCAAGGTTAGTTTTGTCTTTGCCCCCCTTTCTCTGTTCATGAGATTTGAGAATGATAATTTATTCATTGCTCTTTTCCCTTCTACAGGACCCTACCGCTCAAACTGAGCTCGACAACTTTATGGTTCAGCAGCTTGATGGAACCAAGAATGAGTGGGGTTGGTGCAAACAAAAGGTATAGCATATGATGAGTATTACCTTTAGAGAGGGGGTACTATTTTCCATTTGCAGATTCCCTTCTAACAGCTTGATTTCTTTTGTAAATTCAGCTTGGTGCTAATGCAATCCTGGCTGTGTCACTAGCTGTTTGCAAAGCTGGAGCCAGCGTCAAGAAGATTCCACTGTACCAGGTATGCAGCATACTAATCTCCTCTGATCATTCTTCATGTGTTTGCTTTTAGCTATCCTGTCTTCTAACATGAAATATTCTTCTCTGCAGCACATTGCCAACCTTGCTGGCAACAAGCAATTGGTTTTGCCTGTTCCTGCATTCAATGTCATCAATGGTGGATCCCATGCTGGAAACAAGCTTGCCATGCAGGCAATGCTCTGAACTAAGATTTCCGCATCTTTTGTCATGTTTTCGCACACATGTTACTTATGCCTATACTTGCATCTTTGCAGGAGTTCATGATCCTTCCTACTGGAGCTGCCTCATTCAAGGAGGCAATGAAGATGGGTGTTGAGGTGTACCACAACTTGAAGGTAATTCTTTCATCTTTATCTTTCTATCTATTTTTTATTTTGTAAAAAATAAATTAACTAAACTTCCATTTTCTGTAACAGTCTGTTATCAAGAAGAAGTATGGCCAGGATGCCACCAATGTTGGAGATGAAGGTGGTTTTGCTCCTAACATTCAGGTATTTCCCTGTTCTTGGAGAAGAAGTATGACAGCAGCTGATGACTGTTATGTTTTGATTTATAAAACTACCGTGTTACTATAAATTGCATCTGGCGTGTAATTTGACTTCTTTTTTTTGATATTATAGGAGAACAAGGAGGGCCTTGAGCTCTTGAAGACCGCAATTGAGAAGGCTGGATACACCGGCAAGGTCTGTCTTCTTGAATTAATCTGTTGTGCACTTCTCAATGAAGTTTTAAGTTTGTGACTGAAGGAGATTTGTTGATTTGGGAAATTCTAGGTTGTCATTGGAATGGATGTTGCTGCTTCAGAGTTCTACAATGACAAGGACAAAACCTATGACCTCAACTTCAAGGAAGAGGTAAGCCCCAATGTTTAATTTCTGCAAATAATTTCTTGTCTTTGCAGGGGGATCTTTTAACATTCCCTTCTCTTGCTGTAGAACAACGATGGTTCCCAGAAGATATCTGGAGATAGCCTGAAGAACGTATACAAGTCATTCGTGAGCGAGTACCCCATTGTGTCGATTGAGGACCCATTTGACCAGGATGACTGGGTGCACTATGCTAAGATGACTGAGGAATGTGGAGTGGAAGTTCAGATTGTTGGTGATGACCTTCTAGTCACCAACCCAACTGTGAGTGATTTGCTCTGTTGAGTAGGTGGTCACTTTCATTTGTTGCACCACTGCAATTGCTTACATCACTTTGTTGTGCAGAGAGTTGCAAAGGCAATCCAGGAGAAGTCATGCAATGCTCTTCTGCTGAAGGTATTATTCTCTTCAACCAGAAGTTGGTTCTTACTCGTTATTTTCCTGTGATGAGTCTAGTGTGATGTCTTGCACATTCTGATTGTTCATTCTTTCCATGTAATAGGTTAACCAAATTGGATCCGTCACTGAGAGTATCGAGGCTGTGAAGATGTCAAAACACGCTGGCTGGGGTGTCATGACCAGCCACAGGAGGTACTTGATAGGAGATACTTATTACACGACTGTTATCCCTTTGTTTCTCTTGTTACCATCTGTATGCTTATTTTACATCCACTGTCTGCAGTGGTGAGACCGAGGACACATTCATTGCTGATTTGGCTGTTGGTTTGTCCACGGTATGATTCTATAATCTGCATAGAACTTGCAACGCTCGCTACCTTCTCCTTTGGATCGATGGCCGACTGACTGACCAATGTTTCTTCATGTGCAACAGGGTCAGATTAAGACCGGGGCTCCCTGTCGCTCGGAGCGTCTTGCCAAGTACAACCAGGCAAGTAGCTCTCCTGTTTATTCTTGTTCTGCTGAAGCAATCTTCTGATATTATGTTGGCCAACAGGACCTTACAATCAAACAAAAGAAATTTATTTGACCCCCATGCTTTATTCTATTGTTCAGTGCCATGTGTTCATTTTGCATTTGATGCGTCTCATTTGTGTCTGATCTTGATAAGCATTCATTATTTTTTGCGAAAACAAACTAAGAGCTATTTTCCCCCAAATTGAACAGCTTCTGAGGATCGAGGAGGAGCTGGGCGATGCCGCTGTGTACGCCGGCCTCAAGTTCCGTGCACCGGTGGAGCCCTACTAAACGGGGATCTGCATGAGTTTTTGTGAAGAAAATGGGTGTGTTTTAACCTCCGGAATGAACTCTGGTTGAAGCTCTTAGGATTGAGCAATAATGAATGCCGCGCATGTTTTATGTGAACGGAACGGATATGTACCCTCAAACTTGCTCCAATTTTGGTCCTTGTGGAAATGTACCTGATTCGGCCTGAACCTTTTGGAAGTGTAATACTAGTTTTTGGCGCATCATCTTCGCCTTTCTTGCGTTTAGTTTACTCTCTTTGTTTCAGAATGCATGCTTCTGAGAAGTGTAGACCTGTTTTCATCTTTGCTTGGTATTCTCAAAATCTCTTTTACTCTTAAAGAAACCCGCTTCTGTTGTCACTGATGGGGCGTCCCTAGGGGCTGAATCCACTGTTTTGACCATTTTTCTAAACTTAGCATGATAAGCATCTTGTTTTGTAAAATTTTCATGATCCGACCCTTTTTCTACCGCCGTTGGTTAATGGTGGTAGGATATAACTGCCTACCACGGACCGCGGTCGATGGTGGCTGACGTGGATCAATAGGTTTAATGCCCCAAAATGGTACTGTTGCAACTCTACTGCCATCGAGTGCTTCGTCGGTCCGAAAATATTTATTGGAGAAATGAAAAAAAATGGGTGTATCTAAAACCAAAGTGTTTCAAATATATTCATTTCTTCGACAAATATTTTTGAATGAAGGAAGTAATACCCTACGGCGAGTGTCAGACGAGGCGGCATTGTCGACGTGGAAGAGCGCATTCTTCTGGGTTGGGCTGCCGCCACCCTTCATCAAACGACGGGAAGGGGAAGGGCAACGTGCAGGAGTGTGTTCTTTTTTATGTTTTATTAATGTTTAAATGGATTTTGGCTCGCAGTTGACCGGTTATTAATGTTTAATTATGTTTAGTTTGGCCGCAATGTTTTGAAATGATTTTTTTTTGGACCCAGGAAAATAGATCCGCCACTTGCTGGGTGCACTGGCCAATATAAACCAAAAGGCAGACATACCCATCCACTCGGCTGACTCAAACGAACAAAATACAAGCCTCTCTGGATTGTCACGCTAGAGTTGCTCTTAATGCGGACGCACATAGTTTAGTGAGGTTTTCTCTTTCTTTATCTCTGCCCGAATTGTATCCCACACCCACCCCCACCCAAATAAAGCAAAAGATAATAATCCCCCAAAAAAGAAAATAAATAAATAAAAATAAAGGCCCCGTCTTCTTCTCCCAACTCCCTCATGGCGCCCTCCGCCGCCGGCGAAACCCCACCTCCGGAGGCTGCGGAGAGCAGCGCCAACACCGAGGAGTCGCGGTGGCTCGCGGCCCTCTCCGAGCCAGAGCTCGTCGGTGACGCCCGCTCCTCTTCTTATTCTCTCTCCTATAGCTTCTCTTCCTGACGACAGGTGTTAATGGTGCCACGGCGGTGTTGTGCAGGATCTCCTCATCAGCCTGAAGATGCTGGCCGTGAAGCGGGCGGAGACGGCCGGCCGCCCCCACCTCGCCGACGGGTTCGATCTGCGCACGCTGCGTGCCCTCGGTACTACCTGAACCACTTTCCCAGACACCCATCAAATATAGCAACGCTCATCTGTTCCTGCTGTTATCCTCGAATACTCTGGACAAATTCGAGCGACCAAGGGACAAATTTGAATACTAGCCTTTTGAATTTTGATCGGCGTCTTCCATCACATTCACATGTGGCATAACTGCAGCAATCTCTTTGCTGACCAACATGCTATATGCTTGTGCTTTTCCAGGTGTTGTTTTGCTGGAAGATTTGTTCAAAGCACGGTTAGAAGAAACCTCGGCCGACGCATCCGTTCTTGATAGACTCGCGCTGTCGAGGGGCTGTGTCGCGGATGCCGGCGGCGGTAGTAGTAGTGATTCTGAGGTGTTCAGGCGGCGCGGCAAAGATGAGCCAGAGCCGAATAGCGTCAAGAGAAAACAAAAGCAGAGGCGGGATGGGTGAGTCCTTCTGAGTATTTCGTCAGTTTGGCTGATGCAGTGTAGTCTAAATCAGCTCATGCCGATAGTTACTTTGCACCACAAAGTTCCATCCTATGCTGAAACTTGCTGTATATTTTTTTTTCGAAACCTTACTGCTTTTCTTGAGGTTCTGTCGCTATGCAGTTATGGTGTGTTTGTGTATGATGCAGGCGCCATGGAGAGACCGTGCAAAGCAAGAAGAAAAGAAAACTGAGTGAGAGGCGATAACATCGAGAGCAGATTGCGACAATCTTCCAACTGATAGTGATCTAGTGCAAACACCACCCAGGGATGTCATTGAGTGACAACACTGAAGCTGCTGCTGCTGCTGTTAGTGGTGTAAAGTTTGCTTTTCTTGATCTGAACTTAAAACTTGTTTTGGGAATGCAACCAAGCGAGAAAGGATGTCCATGTAAATCTTTGCGACTTATTCCTGGGAGCTCGTAGCTCGCCCTACATGTCGTGAACTGATGATCATGCCTGCTGTCACTTTGATGCTGTGCCAATGTTAACAGCTGTGGCAACCAGGCCTAGTCTAACACATCTTCGTTTCAGGACTCTCTTAACTGTGCCATGATTTCTTTTCTAGCAGCTGTAGATTGCTGGGAGCATGAGACACTCCCCTCCAGGAAACTGCTTTCGATTAACGAATTACTCACAACTAGGGTGGATTAGCTGCTGGATTCTAATTTGTTTCGTTGCCTAGGCACCAGTTAGTTCGATCATAGCACAACTAAGAATATGATTCCACCTCCTATTCTTGCCAAATAATATTTAATGTCACAAATTCAGTTGCTAGCAACATGATGATATTTTGAGCATCTAATAGCATTGCTAATAAACCTTACAGCTTTTTTTGGGCAAATGATTACCACTACTGAGCAATGCCACAGCCTCTCTGGAATGTAGACAATTTGGTTTAGCGTTAGCTGAATCTTTAGTCTCTACAATGCACCAATATCAATTTTTGGATTCTGCAACAAATTAACTGGAATAATTTACAATGTATATGAGTGTTGATGTTGATTAATTATTCACTGCCAGGATAAGATCCTTTGGCATCTTCTGTCGCAGCAGCTGAAGATGATAATTTCTTTGATTTCTTTTCTTTTTTGTGGGGATCTTATGCACGAAAAGGCCATGTGCTTAACTTTACTTGCATGTTCTTCCACCTAGACTGCTCTACGGGCTGTGTTAAGGTGCCGGTTGGTTGACAATGGTCAGACATTCATAATCTGAATGTGTATACAAGGTATTATGATCCTAGTATGTGATGCAGTTTTTCTTCTAGATGTACTAGTTGAACTCCTTTTCATCAGTATTTGATGTTAAACTAGATTCTTGTGCAGATGGTTACCTCTTCTGAACAATGCTTACATCTGCTCTGGAATGCTGAAAAGCTGGTTCACCTTTTTGCTGATTCTTTTTTAATTCTTACAATTTTAGTTGAGTTGCATGACTATATTATATCTTATAAGTAGCTATCTGAATACTTCTGTTAAGTAATGATCTAGAGACTCACCAGTGATCATGTGACCATTGGATAATGATGACAAGGTGTTAACAAACTGGTGTTACCAATAGGACATCTCACATTTAATTTGCATTTCTTGATGTTTTATAATAGCACATACCATCTCTCCTAAAATTTTAGAGATGACCAACGAATCACAGGTCTTGATCAGTTTGCCCTTCTATACATACAATTTGATCGACTCAGGAACTATCGAGAGGACAAAGACGACAGATGGACAGATAATCAACACAGATCCAAGTTGTTGTTTGCAGCCTGCAGGATGCAACCTATCATAGGATTTTGAAAGCGCTTACCAGCTAGTCATGAAGTTCAACAATCTCTGAATTGCTGCGGTGTCTGAAGAGCAGGATGAGAACAAGCTCACCATGTCGTTGCACATCTTGTGACACACCACCTACCAACCCAAACCCAAGATAAAATATATTAAGTCAATAATAATAATAATAATAAATGGTGACCAAAATACCACTGTGTTATTACAATTGTTGTTTCCATGCAACTACAGTGCACGATGCGCGCAGATTCAGGCACAGCTATCACAAACCCAACCATTTTACATAATACCACCGTGACAACTCACAAAAGTTATCAGCCCTTGGATTTAAGTGAAGATGGTTCACCTTCCATGTGTACATGACACCAGCAGGTCAGAAGACCATAGCTTCCATGTATAAACCAAATGTGCATCAAAGACGATACAATAAACACCATCTTGTTTATAGCAAGGCAATACAGAAGCATGCCTCTAGCACATCATCTTGTTTAAGGAACACCTTCCGGCAAGAAACAGACAGGTAGTCTAATTTTCTCACACTTGGCATTTTCACAGTAACACAATCATGTACAGCGCCAAGCTGCTTCAGGCTGACCAATTTGACTGATACTGCTTCATAAGCAAAGGAAACTACTCCCTCTGTCCGGAAATACTTGTCATCAAAATGAATAAAAGAGGATGTATCTAGATATGTTTTAGTTCTATATACATCCTTTTTTGCTCATTTTGATGACAAGTACATCCTTTTTTGTCCATTTTGATGACAAGTATTTTCGGACGGAGGGAGTACTACCAAAACAAGAACCAGAGATGGCAAGCAAACCATTGGGTTGCTCTTATTGACAATAAATAATCACAGCAGGAAATAAGCCCAGGCGATTGGACAACATTGCACCAGAATCAAGTGGATTCTGGAAACTTACATTGCTACGGAAGCACAATCGCATGGAAGAGATCAGTATCACAGTCACAGCTGAAATGGATCACTACTTTTGATATGTCAGTTTACCAAAAGAAAAGAAGCACAAATTCGGCTGTTACAACCAAAGAACCAACAGAGCTTTGGCAATCATTCAGCAATTCCCATCTAGCCAGCAGTAATACCACTTATACTTCCAGATAGCCAGAGTCGACAAGCACCAAGTAAACAGAACCATCTACAGTCGCTACTAGATGTACAATCTAAGAGGAGGTGAACTTGGTGACGGCCTTGGTGCCCTCGGAGACGGCGTGCTTGGCGAGCTCGCCGGGGAGGACGAGGCGGACGGAGGTCTGGATCTCCCGGGACGTGATGGTGGGCTTCTTGTTGTAGCGGGCGAGCTTGGCGGCCTCGCCGGCGAGCTTCTCGAAGATGTCGTTGATGAAGGAGTTCATGATGGACATGGCCTTTGAGGAGATGCCGATGTCGGGGTGCACCTGCTTCAGCACCTTGAAGATGTAGATCTTGTACGTCTCCACGCTCTTCTTGCCCTTCTTCCTGGACTTCTTGTCGCCGCCGCCTTCCTTGCCGGAGGCCTTGCCCTTGCCCGCCGCCGGCAGCCGCTTCTCGGCCTTGGGCTTCTTCCCGGCCGGCGCCTTCTCGGCCTTCTCCGTCGTCGCCTCCTCCTGGGGGGGGAGGTGGGAGATTTGGAACGAGATGCTGGGAAAGGAGTTGCGGGGCTGATGTGGGTTTATAGAGGGGGGGATGTGAGCGCTGATTGGTGGAGGCGTGGTTGTCCCGGATCCGTGACGTGGGACGGTATGAGGGGTTCGATGCTGTTTGGATGGACGGTCGTGATCTCTGCGGGGCGGATCGTGGTTTTCTCCAAAGTTTTTTCTTTACGAACAGTATGCTTTATTTAATCAAAAAAATGTTGACACAGCGATGTTTAGCACATAAAGTTGAAGTAAACTTGGTAAATAAATCTATGCAGCGTAAATAAATATCCAGTAGTAATAATAGTTTGATGTTTTAGTAGAATGACAACTAAGTAAAAGCGGATGGAAATGCACCAAATGAGTCAAATGACAATGTAGCAATACTGGCAAAAGGAAATTCAAACATGTGCTGGCTGTGTGAGTGAAGGATTTCACATGCCCCGAGTGAAATGTTTTGATAAATTACTAACTTACAATCATACCAAACAAATTATGTCTTTTGGGCTTTTCTACAAAAGCACATGTCCAGATGGTTACACATATAAATAAAGCTATAAGTGATACTCCCTCCATTCGGTAAGTAATTAGAACTAAAACCATGTCACTTATTTCCAAACGGTGGTAATATTAAACAGATCATACTTTTCATGACGTCCAAGCGTACCGCCAGAAGATATTATGGAAATGACACAATAAAAAATGTTCCAAAGTAATTTGTGATTAAGTAGCTTACCCCATGGCATTTTTAAGACTGTGATTAGTTATAAGAGATAACAATGGCCAACAACCCGATATAATTACTATGGAATCATTAGCCAGCAAACATATGTGTACATTGGAGACAAGACAGTATATTTGTAGGCCTCTAGATGATGGAGGCTAAAGAGAAGACATTAGTTTATGACTTTATTTATCGATTCCGAGATCAAGTTAACCTAAGACAAATATGGGTCGTGCTTGAACAGAAAATAGAAGATGTTGAGTGAACGTGCTTGCCGAGGGCAAATTGAAGGTTTGACTATGACAAAACAGAAGTTGACATCTTGATGAAATTGCTCAATCAGAGATGCATGTTGTACAAATTTAGGACTGTGATACGTGTGCTATATAAGCAAAACTGCCACATCTCTATTTCTTTCATTTTAAAGTACCACACGATCCCTTGTCCTTTGACCTCGTCTCCTCCTAAACGACCCCGCAGGTTCACCCGAGAAACCTGCTTCTCCCGGGCATCATGGGCAGCCATCCCCGAGAAAACTGTCACTTCTTCACGTCTACCACATGATTTCTCCTCAGGACAAAGTTACCATGGTATTTGTATGCAAGTTATCAGGCTGTGTTGCATAACTTACCGTGCTATTTACATAGAACATACCAGGTACTATGCTTCAACAACTACACCCCTTCAAAGTTACCACTGTATTTTGTACATAAGTTATAAGGTCTTCGATGTGTAAAATACCGCGGTACTTACACATAAGTTAGCAGAGTATATGTACATCAACCTCCCCCGGTCAAAGTTACCATGGGGGATTGTACATGAGTTACCGGGTCTACAGTTCATATATTATCATGGTACTTGCACCTAAAAACTGGGTGTGTTTCGGTAGCTTTTTCCATAGGTCAAAAATTATCACGATGTTTTTGCGTAACTTATCACGCCTATAGCACGTGTGCCCCTCATGAGACTAAACATTATGTGACTTCCTCGTGGCACGCCATGTGTTGCGTTCATCCAAGAGGCTCACGCGCGAGGCGAGTGTATGTTTTTAACAACTTTTTTTCCTTTGGTAAAAAAGTTACCATCATGTTTATATTGCAAGTTATCGGTTATGCGATGCTTATATTATCATGTTATTTACACAAAAAATATTGGGGATGTTTTGACCAACTTTTTTCTGGGACAAAAAGTTATCATGGTGATTCTAGGTAACTTATCAAGCCCGTAGTGCTTAAAATATCATGCTATTTACACAAAATTTATGAGAGTATGTTTCAGCAACAAATCCCCCCCCCCCACAGGTCAAAAATTTATCATGGTGTTTAGTTATCGCAGTGCATATGTTTTCATGCTATTTACACATAAAAATGCCAGTGGAGGGAGGTATACTACCGTGCTATTTACACAGAAGATACCGGAGTATCTTTAAAAAAAATACCCTACGGTCAAAGTTATCATGGTGTTTCTACCTCAGTTATCAGATGTGCGCTGCGTATATTACCATCTCTTTACACATAAATTATCGGGTATCTTTTCACATTTGTCTTTCCAATGGTTAAAGTTACCATGATGTTTGTATCTAAATTATCAGGTCTATGGCATGAATGTTATCGTGCTATTTACAGAAATTACCGGGGGGCGGGTTCAACAAATTTATTCCCAATGATCAAAGTTACCACGATGCTTGAAACAAAAAGTTTTTCAGTGCTAACATATTAAAGGCAAAAACATGTCAAAAACAGTATTTCCCTTAACTTGTTTAACAATGAGTGTCATAGGTGAGGTGGTTAGTTCCTTTTGTTGATTACTTGCAGACCAGAGATCAAATCCTAGTACAAGCATTATTTTTTCCGAAAATCGGAAAGGCGCGTGGAGTCATAATTGACAATTAAAATTAGGAAGGCACGAGCGGATGCGTGTGGCAGTTTCGCAATCTGCCACACGGTTGCTATATACATATTTCGATAAATTTAAATGATTGCAAGTTTCTAAAGGAAAACAATGGTAAATGACAAACACAATAAACATAATAGATATCTCATATATGTATTTTTTTGAGGGAATCTCATATATGTTTTGTTGAAGTAGCAGGCGCGGAACAGTATTTCTTACTCACCAATATCTTTGTGCAAAACTTTCATTTCCATGATAGGAGCTCACCACCTATGGTGGAATTTTATTTATATGATGAGCATAAGAAGATGTCACTTCAAGATTTTTGTCGGGTTTGTTTGATCCCTTTCGAGGGCAGCGTAGAGGAACCACATCGTGACGATGTGGATGGGTTTATTGATACCATTACTGTAGGGGAAACGAGGAAGGTTTTCGACCCATGAATTACTAGCATACACTTTTCTGTTCTATGTTACTTTGTTATATTTGCTAGTAGATGCTTAATTGGGCGCGAAAACTGTGGAAACCTGAGTGCCCCTGATATTGTTATTTTGTTCCATGCCTTATTTCGTGATGACACATTCAGTATGGGCGCTATTATTGCTAAGCGGTTAAATCTTAACCGTACTAAGGGCCCCGTCCTTGGAGGCATATTCGCCTCGCGCCTCGCTGCACACTTTAACATACCTATTAGGCATTATGAGAAGGAAGAGAAGTTGCTGCCTTCTGTTTATTTAGATTATAAAAGTATGGTAGCACATGATTTTATTGTTAAGAATAGGGAAAATGCGCTTAAGTACAAATTAATATTTGGTAAAAATCATCCTGAGACTATTACCCTGCCTGCTCCTTCATTGTTTGATTTATCTGCAGGCAAGTACCTTGTTTCGTTGGAGGCCATTCACACCTACCAGAACCCTACATCAGCTACAGAGCCAGAGCCTGAATCACAATTTGAGCCTCCACGACAGTCTGATTACCAGTGGGATCCGGAGGTGATTGCCAACCAGTGGCAATCCGAGGCTTCTTCACAGTACGACCCCAACTATTACTTTGGATATCCGCCAGGCCAGCCGTGGCCATAGACCAACTTAGGCCAAAAGCCTAATCTTGGGGGAGTACGTATTTCTCACCGACATTACATTCATGTTCACACACTCATTGCTAGTTGTCGGTGCTCATACTTTTTCATTGTATCATCCATGCTAGTTTGTTTTACTTTTTATGCTTTCTTCTTGTGTGTTTAATAAACCTTAAGAAAAACAAAAAAAGTTGTAGCTTTCAGCTAGTTTACTTCTCATGCTGTAGTAGTAATAATTAAAAAGAAAACCCAAAAAGATTTCTCGTTCTTCTTTTTCTTGTTGGGAGCTTTCCCATGTAAATAGTTTTATTTCTTTTCGTTCCTTTGGGGGTCGAGAGGAGAAGACCATAATTAAAATGTTAAAGTGGCTCTTATATGCATTATCGTTGATCTGACAAAGTACCCATATTACCTTGTCTTCTCTCTTGAATTGAATGCTTGCAGATTCTAGCTTAGTCCAATGCACATGAACTATTATTATTATCCACACTATTCGGTCGTGCAAGTGAAAGGCAATAATGATGATTATATGATGAACTTATTGAGATAAGAAAAGCTGGTATGAACTCAACCTCTCTTGTTTTTGTAAATATGATTAGTTCATCGTTCCTGATTCAGCCTATTATGAATAAACATGTTTGCAATGACAATTAGAGATTATAGTTGCTTATGCCATGCTTAATTATCTAGGACCTTATAATGGTTTACCTTGCGTGCCAACATTGTCGTGGTATTCTCACGAGGGGCTTGCGAGTCGACAGATGCCACAAGGGCTTAGGGTGAGGGTAAGACTGCTGCTGATAGGACCAGGAGCGGGTATGCGAGTAGCACGCGCTAGTTTACCCAGGTTCGGGGCTCTCCGGAGAGATAATACCCCTACTCCTGCATGTCTGAGTATATATCTGGGGTGTACATCGGGCAGTACAAAGTGCTCCTAGAGCTGTATCCGAGGTCAGTGCCATGGGCATCTGACTTGTATATGTCTCATGTGTGTATGAGCTATCTAGCAAGTGAGCATGAGAGTGCTCCACCGTGAGTGAACATGTATGCATGCGTGAGGGGTGTGTCCATGGGCATGTATAAGTATGAGCCTATGTGTGTCTTCTCCTTTATATAGGAGAGGGTAGCTTAGGATGTAAGCTTGGTAGTGGGCATGGGTGGTGGTAGCGTTGGTTGTAAGCTACCTTGGTAGCTTACAAACCAAGCTATGTAGTGGCATGGGCTAGGCATGGTGCATGTCATGCTTGTCCCCTGGGCACTTTATAGAATAGTGTCAAGGGGACAGGTACACTGTAGATGATGGCGTCGCGGTACGGTTGTCTTGTCCGCGGTATGGCCGTCTCGTCGGGGTCTTGTCGGTGTTGGGTCGAGCTGCAATCGGCGGCCGGCTGGTTGGCGCAGTCGGCAGCCGGCTGGGGAGCCGGGAGGAGCAGCCGGGCAGTCAGACTAAGGGGCTTTGCTAGCCCCGATGTCTTGACATATTATCTTGCCGTCTTCGGGGTACCCGTGGTCAATTACTCCGTCAGTAGCCCCCAAGCCTCCGGGCAACTTGGCAAAGTTGGGCGGAGGTTTTTTGGCGAGTGTTCATGGAAATGATCATGAAAAAGACAAAGTTAGTCCACGCAGATATATCAAATGTTTACTTTTAGCATTGCAAGTTTTATGCGGAGGGTGCCGACTCGGTTTCGTTCGAGCCCCCTTTAATCTTTTTCAT
The DNA here is from genome assembly GCF_003073215.2 of Triticum urartu. Classification (NCBI taxonomy): domain Eukaryota; kingdom Viridiplantae; phylum Streptophyta; class Magnoliopsida; order Poales; family Poaceae; genus Triticum; species Triticum urartu. Next base: position 11,953,558 of record NC_053026.1, read on the forward strand.
GTTTCCTCCGCTTTTTGGCTTGTGCTCTCGCTCGCCGGACAGCCGCTCTACGGTCTGTGGCTGAGAGTGGGCCGCGAAGTGGAGTGTACAGTACTCAGAGTCTGGGAGCAAATTCGACCGAGCAAATACTTATAAAGGAAACGACCGGGTCGCCCGATCTGTTTTTCTTCCCGAACGTTTTTCGCGTGGGTGGCCTCCAGCGTTCACTCTTGCTAGTCGGACAACCGCTCTGTGGTCTATGACTAAGAGTGGGCCTTTGGTACCGTGCATGGTACTAAGCCGTCTGCGGGATCTAATGTCTCAGGCCAAGCGGCCAGCCCCCGGGCCAACTCCGGCTGGCGCCTGGGCAAACAATGATGCTACTGTAATAAAACGCGGAGACAGCCCCCGAGCTTCGCTCGGGGTTATCCGTGCTTGCGTGGTGCAAAAAATATGCGGGTGAGGAGCTCACATTGATTTTCTTGTAGTCGCGGTCGTTGTCGAAGACAGCCGGCACGGCTCGGCGCTCGCGGAGTGCGCCGGCGTACCCGTTGGGTGTAGCCTTCGAGCCTCCGGGTGCTCGAAGGGGGGGGGGTCCCGGCCGGTCAGGCTCGACCGGCCAGGCGGCGAGGCATCTTGCAGCGCCCTTTTTCTTCTTTTTCTCTTCTGCCGGCTGCTGGCAACCGGAACAAACTCTTCTCTTATGTGCAATCTTCCGTGGGGGCGCACCAGCGCACCCACTTGGTGTAGCCCCCGAGATTCGGGCCGACTGCTGAGCAGTCGGGCCGGATCTTCTGGCAGCTACTTTGTCTTCTTTTTCACGGGGGCGCGTCAGCGCACCCGCTGGGTGTAGCCCCCGAGATTCGGACCGACTGCTGAGCAGTCGGGCCGGGTCTCCCGGTGACTACTTTGTCTTCTTCTTTTTGTCTGCCAGTACAACCAGACAGACACTTCTTCTTCTGCTTCGTTTCTCGGACGCCCACTTTTTTTTCCAGTCAGCCAGCTGGGCACCCAATGTGACTTTTCTCTCTTCAGCCGGCTAGCGGCTTTGACTTTTCTTTTATCTTCTTCACATTGGCTCAACAATCGGCAAGAGCGGGCAGGGAGCCGGCCAGGCCGGCCGGGTGGTGGGTGAAGCCGGGTGGCGGGCGGAGCCGGCCGTCCGGGTGGCGGGAGCTGGCCGCGTAGGCACGGACGGGGAGTCGGCGGCCGGGTGGCGGGACTTGGGCGTCTTGGCGCGGTGTGGACGGCGGCCGGCGCGCTTGAGGCAGCAAGCGCGCGGGAGGCGGCCGGCCCGGCGTGGTGGCGGAGCAGCCGGCCAGGCGCAGGCGGCATGGTGGAGCGGCCTCCCGTGACGAGGCCAGGAGCGGGCGCGCAACGCGAGGAGGACCCGGCGCTCAGGGCGGGAGGCCGGAGTTGGGCGCAGCTGCGGCCGCGAGGAGACCGGGCTCGGGGCCGGCTAGGCGAGAAGGTGGAGCCGGCGCGGAGATCCCGGGGAGGCGGCACGGGGCCAGCGTGGGGCGGCATCCCGGCGGGCGTGGGAGGAGCTGCGCGAGGCGGCGCGGCCGGCTAGCGGCGAGCCGGCCACGGGGGGGCGGGAGCCGGCCGGGCCTGCCGCAGCCGGTGCGGGAGCAGGCGGCCGCGCAGCAGCCGGCGCGGGAGCTAGCCGGGCCCGGCCAGGCGCGGGGCACCGTCGGGGAGCCGGATGATGGAGGGAGGCGGTCGGGCCGGCTGTAGCGGTGAAGACGGCGCGAAGGCCGGTGCGGAGGGGAAGGGGCGGCCTGCCATGGCGTGGACGCACGGGATGAGGGGGAGGTCGGGGAAACGACGCTCGCGGAGATGGAGGGCGCAAGGGCCGGCGCGGACGGGATCGCGCGCGGGAGGCCGGGGCCGGGCCGCGCCAGGGCGACACAGGCGCGCGGCTGGAGCGGTCGTAGAGGTGCGCACTGGGGTCGGTCGCCGCGGCCACTGGTTCTTCACCAGATTTTTTCTTTTGCTGTTGACTGTTGTGGATGTAATGGCAGCTAGTTGGTGCAGAGCAGATGACCGGGCGAGGCCACGCAGTCGCGAGGAGCAGGAGCAGCCGCAGGCAGCAGCGGTGCTCGAGCAGTAGGCACGACGCATGCAAGCGTGGCGAAGGCGCTTGGGTGGAGCGGAGCAAAGGCAAGCCAGTGCCTGACTAGGCGTGTATGGCCATTATATGACCATTATCTGGGCAACGTCCGAGTAGTGTGTGGCTGATGGACGGTTTGACCATTGACTTGCGTCTAGCTAGCTTGTATAGATTGTATGTGTACAATGGTAATCCGGCTAGAGCAAGGCGCAATATGGAGGGAAACAGACGTGAGCGGCGCGTGGACGGATGCGACCGACCGAAGCAAAGCCTGCACGCGGCGCACGCACAGACAGACGGCCGGCGTCTCAACGGTGGCGGTGACGAAGACGGCGAGGCCGACGACGAGGGCGCGGCGTCCCGCACGGCCGCTCCGGGGGCGGGTTGAAGTCTAGCCCCCGAGCGCTACCGAAGAGACGGCGCGACGCCGCGGCGGGGAAGACGAAGATGGTCCCGCCCGGACAGCGAAACCAGCAGCAGCGTGGTAGCATAATAGTAGTATCGCCCCACGGTGGGCGCCAACTGTCATGGCATTCTCACGGGGGGCTTGCGAGTCGACAGATGCCACAAGGGCTTAGTGTGAGGGTAAGACTGCTGCTGATAGGACCGGGAGCGGGTATGCGAGTAGCATGCGCTAGTTTACCCAGGTTCGGGGCTCTCCGGAGAGATAGTATCCCTACTCCTGCATGTCTGAGTATATATCTGGGGTGTACATCGGGCAGTACAAAGTGCTCCTAGAGCTGTATCCGAGGTCAGTGCCATGGGCATTTGACTTGTATATGTCTCATGTGTGTATGAGCTAGCTAGCAAGTGGTCATGAGAGTGCTCCACCGTGAGTGAACATGTATGCATGCGTGAGGGGTGTGTCCATGGGCATGTATAAGTATGAGCCTATGTGTGTCTTCTCCTTTATATAGGAGAGGGTAGCTTAGGATGTAAGCTTGATAGTGGGCATGGGTGGTGGTAGCGTTGGTTGTAAGCTACCTTGGTAGCTTACAAACCAAGCTATGTAGTGGCATGGGCTAGGCATGGTGCATGTCATGCTTGTCCCCTGGGCGCTTTATAGAATAGTGCCAAGGGGACAGGTACACTGTAGATGATGGCGTCGCGGTACGGTTGTCTTGTTCGCGGTATGGCCGTCTCGTCAGGGTCTTGTCGGTGTCGGGTCGAGCTGCAGTCGGCGGTCGGCTGGTTGGCGCAGTCGGCAGCCGGCTGGGGAGCCGGCAGGAGCAGCCGGGCAGTCGGACTGAGGGGCTTTGCTAGCCCCGATGTCTTGAAATATTGTCTTGCCGTCTTCGGGGTACCCGTGGTCAATTACTCCGTCAAACATGCTATTAAAATGGTTGTGATGTGGTATGATAGGGTGGTATCCTCTTTTGAATGATTCGAGTGGCTTGACTTGGCACATGTTCACGCATGTAGTTGAAACAAAATCAACATAGCCTCTACGATATTTATGTTCATGGTGCATTATATCCTACTCATGCTTGCATTCGGTGTTGATTAATTTTAATGCATGTTCATGACTGTTGTCACTCTCTAGCTGGTTGCTTCCCAGTCTTTTGCTAGCCTTCACTTGTATTAAGCGGGAATACTGCTTGTGCATCCAATTCCATAAACCCCAAAGTTATTCCATATGAGTCCACCATACCTATCTATATACGGTATCTACCTGCCGTTCCAAGTAAATTTGTATGTGCCAAAATCTAAACCTTCAAATAAACATTCTGTTTTGTATGCTCGAACAGCTCATGTATCAACTAGGGATGTCTGTATCTTTCATGTTAGGCGGGTTATTCTCAAGAGGAGTGGACTCCGCTCCTCACTCACGAGAAAATGGCTGGTCACCGGGATGCCCAGTCACATGCTTTATGCAAATTAAATCAAAATAACTGCAAACAAAACTCCCCTGGGACTCTTGTTAGTTGGAGGCACTCGTTGTTTCGAGCAAGCCATGGATTGATGCTTGTTGGTGGAGGGGGAGTATAAACTTTACCATTCTGTTTGGGAACCGCCTATAATGTGTGTAGCATGGAAGATATCGCCATCTCTTGGTTGTTATGTTGACAATGAAAGTATACCGCTCAAAATATTATTCATATCTATTTCAAAACCGAGCTCTGGCACCTCTACAAATTCTTGATTCCCTCTGCGAAGGGCCTCTCTATTTACTTTTATGTTGAGTCATCATCCTCTTATTAAAAAGCACCAGTTGGAGAGCACCGCTGTCATTTGCATTCATTACTGTTATTTTACATTAAGTATGACTTGACTGGATCTCTTTTACCATGAATTACAATGTCTAGTCAGTCCTTGATCTTTAAAGGTGCTCTGCATTTATGTTTTGCGGTCTCAGAAAAGGCTAGCGAGATACCATCTTGTTATATCATATCATGATTGTTTTGACAAAGAGTTGTCATCCGAGATTTATTATTATTGCTCGCTAGTTGATTATGTCATTGATATGAGTAAACATGAGACCTAAATGTTATTGTGAATATGGTTAGTTCATAATCTTTGCTGAAAACTTGAATGTTGGCTTTACATATTTGCAACAACAAGAGCAAACAGAGTTTGTAAAAGTTTTTCTTTATCACTTTCAATTTATCAACTGAATTGCTTGAGGACAAGCAAAGGTTTAAGCTTGGGGGAGTTGATATGTCTTCGTCGTATCTACTTTTCCAAACACTTTTGCCCTTGTTTTGGACTCTAACTTGCATGATTTGAATGAAACTAACCCGGACTGACGTTGTTTTCAGTAGAATTGCCATGGTGTTATTTTTGTGAAGAAACAAAAGTTCTCGGAATGACCTGAAAATCCACGAAGAATTATTTTCGAATATATAAAAAATACTGGAAGAAAGATCCACGTCACGGGGGCCTCCACCTGTCCACGAGGGTGGGGGGCGCGCCCTACCCCCCTGGCGCCCCCTGCCTCGTGGCCCCCCTGACGCTCCACCGACCTCAACCCTGACTCCATATATTCATTTTTGGGGAGAAAAAACCAAGGAGAAGGATTCATCGTGTTTTATGATACGGAGCCGCCGCCAAGCCCTAAACTCTCTCGAGAGGGCTGATCTGGAGTCCATTCGGGGCTTCGGAGAGGGGAATCCGTCGCCATCATCATCATCAACCTTCCTCCATCACCAATTCCATGATGCTCACCGCCGTGCGTGAGTAATTCCATCGTAGGCTTGCTGGACGGTGATGGGTTGGATGAGATTTATCATGTAATCGAGTTAGTTTTGTTAGGGTTTGATCCCTAGTATCCACTATGTTCTGAGATTGATGTTGCTATGACTTTGCTATGCTCAATGCTTGTCACTAGATCCCCGAGTGCCATGATTTCAGATCTGAACCTATTATGCTTTCATCAATATATGAGAGTTCTAGATCCTATCTTGCAAGTCTATAGTCACCTACCATGTGTTATGATCCGGCAACCCCGAAGTGACAATAATCGGGACCACTTCCGGTTATGACCGTAGTTTGAGGAGTTCATGTATTCACTATGTGTTAATGCTTTGTTCCTATACTCTATTAAAAGGAGGCCTTAATATCCCTTAGTTTCCAATAGGACCCCGCTGCCATGGGAGGGTAGGACAAAAGATGTCATGCAAGTTCTTTTCCATAAGCACATATGACTATATTCGGAATACATGCCTACATTACATTGATGAACTGGAGCTAGTTCTATGTCACCCTAGGTTATGACTGTTACATGATGAACCGCATCCGGCATAATTCTCAATCACCGATCCATTGCCTACAAGCTTTCCATATATTGTTCTTCGCTTATTTACTTTTCCGTTGCTATTGTTATCATCACTATAAAACACCAAAAATATTACTTTTGCTACCGTTATCTTTTACCCACAAGTATAGGGGATCGCAACAGTTTTCGAGGGTAGAGTATTCAACCCAAATTTATTGATTCGACACAAGGGGAGCCAAAGAATATTCTCAAGTATTAACAGTTGAGTTGTCAATTCAACCGGACCTGAAAGACTTAATATCTGCAGCAAAGTATTTAGTAGCAAAGTAATATGGAAGTAGCGGTAATGGTGGCAAAAGTAATAGTATTGGTTTTGTAGTGATTGTAACAGTGACAACGGTAAAGTAATTAAGAAAAGATCAATATGTGAAAAGCTCGTAGGCAATGGATCAGTGATGGATAATTATGTCGGATGCGATTCCTCATGCAGCAGTTATAACATAGGGTGACACAGAACTTGCTCCAGTTCATCAATGTAATGTAGGCATGTATTCTGAATATAGTCATACGTGCTTATGGAAAAGAACTTGCATGACATCTTTTGTCCTACCCTCCCGTGGTAGCGGGGTCCTATTGGAAACTAAGGGATATTAAGGCCTCCTTTTAATAGAGTACAGGAACAAAGCATTAACACATAATGAATACATGAACTCCTCAAACTACGGTCATAACCGGAAGTGGTCCCGATTATTGTCACTTCGGGGTTGCCGGATCATAACACATGGTAGGTGACTATAGACTTGCAAGATAGGATCTAGAACTCTCATATATTGGTGAAAGCATAATAGGTTCAGATCTGAAATCATGGCACTCGGGGATCTAGTGACAAGCATTGAGCATAGCAAAGTCATAGCAACATCAATCTCAGAACATAGTGGATACTAGGGATCAAACCCTAACAAAACTAACTCGATTACATGATAAATCTCATCCAACCCATCATTGTCCAGCAAGCCTACGATGGAATTAATCACGCACAGTGGTGAGCATCATGAAATTGGTGATGGAGGAAGGTTGATGATGACGATGGAGACAGATTCCCCTCTCCGGAGCCCCGAACGGACTCCAGATTAGCCCTCCCGAGAGAGATTAGGGCTTGGCAGCAGCTCCGTATTGTAAAACGTGATGAATCCTTCTTTCTGATTTTTTTCTCCCCGAACGTGAATATCTAGAGTTGGAGTTGAGGTCGGTGGAGCCTCAGGGGGCCCACGAGACAGGGGGAGCGCCCCCACCCTCGTGGACAGGGTGTGGGCCCCCTGGTGTTGATTCTTTCGCCAGTACTTTTTATAAATTCCAAAAATATTCTCTGCGAAGTTTCAGGTCATTCCGAGAACTTTTATTTCTGCATAAAAATAACACCACGGCAATTCTGCTAAAAACAGCGTCAGTCCGGGTTAGTTCCATTCAAATCATGCAAGTTAGAGTCCAAAACAAGGTCAAAAGTGTTTGGAAAAGTAGATACGATGGAGACATATCAATATACATCAACCAACTCTAATGCCACCTAGATACTCCATTGTCACCGCGAGTATCCGTGAGTTGATTATATGATATGCATCAAACAATTTCAGATTCATAATACTCGATCCAACAAAAGAGTGCCCCAAGATTTCTACCGGAGAAACAAAGACAAGAACATGCATCAACCCCTCTTCATAGATTACCCAATGTCACCTCCAGAATCCGCGAGGTGAGTGCCAAAACACATATCAAGTGAATCAATATGATACCCCATTGTCACCACGGGTATTCATAGCAAGATAAACATCAAGTGTTCTCAAATCCATAAAAGTATCCAATCCGATAAGAACGAAATCCCAAAGGGAAAACTCAATTCACAACAAGATAGAGATGGGAAAACACCATATGATCCAACTATATTAACAAAGCCCGCGATACATCAAGATCGTGACATCTCAAGAACATGGGAGAGAGAGATTAAACACATAGCTACTGGTACAAACCCTCAGCCCCGAGGGTGGACTACTCCCTCCTCATCATGGTGGTGTTGGGTAACATAGTAATTTCAAAAAAAATCCTACCCACATGCAAGATCATGGTGATGCATAGCAACGAGAGGGAGAGTGTTGTCTACATACCCACGTAGACCGTAAGCGGAAGCGTTGTGACAACGCGGTTGATGTAGTCGTACGTCTTCACGATCGACCGATCCTAGCACCGAAAGTACGACACCTCCGCGATCTGCACACGTTCGGCTCGATGACGTCCCATGAACTCACGATCCAGCAGAGTGTCGAGGGAGAGCTTCGTCAGCATGACAGCATGATGACGGTGATGATGAAGCTACCGGCGCAGGGCTTCGCCTAAGTACTACGACGATATGACCGTGGTGGATTATGGTGGAGGGGGGCACCGCACACGGGTAAGGGATCAATGATCAACTTGTGTGTCTATGGGGTGCCCCCTGGCCACGTATATAAAGGATGAAGGGAGGAGGAGGTCGGCCCTCATAGGGCGCGCCCAAAGTGTGGAGTCCTACTAGGACTCCCTAGTCCTAGTAGGATTCCACCTCCCACATGGAATAGGAAAAAGGGAAGGGAGAAGGAGAAGGAAGGAAGGGGGCGCCCCCTTTCCCTAGTCCAATTCGGACTAGTCCATGGGGAAGGGGCGCGGACACCCTTAAGGCCTTTCTCTCCTTTCCCGTATGGCCCATTAAGGCCCAATATGAATTCCCGTGACTCTTCGGTACTCCGGAAAATACCCAAATCACTCGAAACATTTCCGATGTCCGAATATAGCCTTCCAATATATCGATCTTTATGTCTGGACCATTTCTATACTCCTCGTCTTGTCCCCGATCTCATCCGGGACTCCGAACAAACTTCGGTCATCAAATCACATAACTCATAATACAAATCGTCACAGAACGTTAAGTGTGCGGACCCTACGGGTTTGAGAACTATGTAGACATGACCGAGACTCATCTCCGGTCAATAACCAATAGCGGAATCTGGATGCTCATATTGGTTCCTACATATTCTACAAAGATCTTTATCGAACAAACCGCATAACAACATACATTGTTCCCTTTGTCATCGGTATGTTACTTGCCCGAGATTCGATCATCGGTATCTCAATACCTAGTTCAATATCGTTACCGGCAAGTCTCTTTACTCGTTCCGTAATGCATCATCTCGCAACTAACTCATTAGTCACATTGCTTGCAAGGCTTATAGTGATGTGCATCACCGAGAGGGCCCAGAGATACCTCTCCGATAGAAGGAGTGACAAATCCTAATCTCAATCTATGCCAACTCAACAAACATCATTGGAGACACCTGTAGAGCATCTTTATAATCACCCAGTTATGTTGTGACGTTTGATAGCACACAAGGTGTTCCTCCGGTATTCGGGAGCTGCATAATCTCATAGTCAGAGGAACATGTATAAGTCATGAAGAAAGTAGTAGCAATAAAACTGAACAATCATTATGCTAAGCTAACGGATGGGTCTTGTCCATCACATCATTATCTAATGATGTGATCCCATTCATCAAATGACAACACATGTCCATGGCTAGGAAACTTAACCATCTTTGATTAACAAGCCAGTCAAGTAGAGGCAAACTAGGGACACTCTGTTTGTCTATGTATTCACACATGTACTAAGTTTCCAGTTAATACAATTCTAGCATGAATAATAAACATTTACCATGATATAAGGAAATATAAATAACAACTTTATTATTGCCTCTAGGGCATATTTCCTTCAGTCTCCCACTTGCACTAGAGTCGATAATCTAGTTCACATCGTCATGTGATTTAACACCAATAGTTCACATCTTTATGTGATTAGTTCACATCTCCATGTGACTAACACCCAAAGGGTTTGCTAGAGTCAATAATCTAGTTCACATCGCTATGTGATTAACACCCAAAGAGTGATCATGTTTTGCTTGTGAGAGAAATTTAGTCAACGGGTCTGCCACATTCAGAGCCGTATGTATTTTGCAATTTTTCTATGTCTACAATGCTTTGCACGGAGCTACTCTAGCTAATTGCTCCCACTTTCAATATGTATCTAGATCAAGACTTAGAGTCATCCAGATCGGTGTCAAAGCTTGCATCGACGTAACTCTTTACGACAAACTCTTTGTCATCTCCATAATCGAGAAACATTTCCTTATTCCACTAAGGATATTTTTGACCGCTGTCCAGTGATCCACTCCTGGATCACTATTGTACCATCTTGCCAAACTTATGGTGAGGTACACAATAGGTTTGGTACACAACATAGCATACTTTGTAGAACCTATGACTAAGGCATAGGGAATGACTTTTCATTCTCTTTCTATCTTCTACCATGGTCGGGTTTTGAGTCTTTACTCAACTTCACACCTTGCAACACAGGCAAGAACTCCTTCTTTGACTGTTCCATTTTGAACTACTTCAAAATCTTGTCAAGGTATGTACTCATTGAAAATATATCAAGCGTCTTGATCTATCTCTATAGATCTTGATGCTCAATATGTAAGTAGCTTCACCGAGGTCTTTCTTTGAAAAAATCCTTCCAAACATTCCTTTATGCTACATTATTTTCGATCAAAAATATGTCATTCACATATACTTATCAGAAATGTTGTAGTGTTCCCACTCACTTTCTTGTAAATACAGGCTTCTCCAAAAGTCTGTATAAAACTATATGCTTTGATCAACTCATCAAAGCGCATAATCCAACTCCGAGATGCTTGCACCGGTCCATAGATGGATCGCTGGAGCTTTCACACTTTGTTAGCACCTTTAGGATTGACAAAACCTTCTTGTTGCATCATATACAACTCTTCTTTAAGAAATCCATTAAGGAATGCAGTTTTGACATCAATTTGCCATATTTCATAAAATGTGGCAATTGCTAACATGATTCGTACAGACTTAAGCATCGCTACGAGTGAGAAAATCTCATTGTAGTCAATATCTTGAACTTGTCAAAAACCTTTTGCGACAATTCAAGCTTTGTAGATAGTAACACTACTATCAGCGTCCGTCTTCCTCTTAAAAATCCATTTATTCTTAATGGCTCACCGATCAACGGGCAAGTCAATCAAAGTCCATACTTTGTTCTAATACAAGGATCCCATCTCAGATTTCATGGCTTCAAGCCATTTCACGGAATCTGGGCTCATCATCGCTTCCTCATAGTTCGTAGGTTCGTCATGGTCAAGTAACATGACCTCCAGAACATGATTACCGTACCACTCTGGTGCGAAACGTATTCTGGTTGACCTACGAGGTTTGGTAGTAACTTGATCTGAAGTTTCATGATCATCATCATTAACTTCCTCACTAATTGGTGTAGGAATTACTAGAACTGATTTTTGTGATGAACTACTTCCCTATTCGGGAGAAGGTACAATTACCTCATCAAGTTCTACATTCCTCCCACTCACTTCTTTCGACAGAAACTTCTTCTCTAGAAAGGATCCATTCTTAGCAACGAATATCTTGCCTTCGGATCTGTGATGGAAGGTGTACCCAACAGTTTCCTTTGGGTATCCTATGAATACACATTTCTATGATTTGGGTTCGAGCTTATTAGGTTGAAACTTATTCACATAAGCATCATAGTCCCAAACTTTAAGAAACGACAACTTGGGTTTCTTGCCAAACCACAGTTCATAAGGTGTCATCTCAACAGATTTAGATGGTGCCCTATTTAACGTGAATGCAACTGTCTCTAATGCATAACCCCAAAATGATAGTGATAAATCGGTAAGAGACATCATAGATCGCACCATATCTAATAAAGTATGGTTATGACGTTTGGACACACCATTACGATGTGGTGTTCCAGGTGGCGTGAGTTGCGAAACTATTCCACATTGTTTCAAATGAAGACCAAACTCGTAACTCAAATATTCTCCTCCACGATCAGATCGCAAAAACTTTATTTTCTTGTTACGATGATTTTCCACTTCACTCTGAAATTCTTTGAACTTTTCAAAATGTTTCATCAAGTAGATATACCCATATCTGCTCAAATCATCTGTGAAGGTCAGAAAATAACGATACCCGCCGTGAGCCTCAACACTCATTGAATTGTATACATCAGTATGTATTATTTCCAATAAGTCAGTTTCTTACTCCATTGTTCCAGAGAATGGAATTTTAGTCATCTTGCCCATGAGGCATGGTTCACAAGCATCAAATGATTCATAATCAAGTGATTCCAAAATCCCATCAGCATGGAGTTTCTTCATGCGATTTACACCAATATGACCTAAACGGCAGTGCCACATATAAGTTGCACTATCATTATTAACTTTGCATCTTTTTGGCTTCAATATTGTGAATATGTGTATCACTACGATCAAGATTCAATAAACCATTCACCATGGGTGTATGACCTTAGAAGGTTTTATTCATGTAAACAGAATAACAATTATTCTTTGACTTAAATGAATAACCGTATTGCAACAAACATGATCCAATCATATTATGCTCAACACAAACACCAAATAACATTTATTTTAGGTTCAACACTAATCCCAAAGGTAAAGGGAGTGTGCGATGGTGATCTTATCAACCTTGGAATCACTTCCAACTCACATCATCACCTCGCCCTTAACTAGTCTCTGTTTATTTTGCAACTCCCGTTTCGAGTTACTACTCTTAGCAACTGAACAAGTATCAAATACTGAGGGATTGCTATAAACACTGGTAAAGTACACATCAATAACATGTATATCAAATATACTTTTGTTCACTTTGCCATCCTTCTTATAGGGCAGTTCCACTTCCAGTGACCATTTCCTTTGTAGTAGAAGCACTCAGTTCCAGGCTTGGGTCTAGCTTTGGGCTTCTTCATGGGAGTGGCAACTTGCTTGCCATTATTCTTGAAGTTCCCTTTCTTTCCCTTGCCCTTTTACTTGAAACTAGTGGTCTTGTCAACCATCAACATTTGATGTTTTTCTTGATTTCAACCTTCGTCAATTTCAGCATCACGAAGAGCTCGGGAATCGTTTTCGTCATCCCTTGCATATTATAGTTCATCACGAAGTTCCAATAACTTGGTGATAGTGACTAGAGAACTTTGTCAATCACTACTTTATCTGGAAGATTAACTCCCAATTGATTCAAGTGATTGTAGTACTCAGGCAATCTGAGTACATGCTCACTGGTTGAGCTATTCTCCTCCATCTTGTAGGCAAAGTACTTGTCAGAGGTTTCATACCTCTTAACTCGGGCATGAGTCTGAAATAACAATTTCATCTCTTAGAACATCTTATATGCTTTGTGGCGTTCAAAACGTTTTTGAAGTCCCGGTTCTAAGCCGTAAAGCATGGTGCACTAAACTATCAAGTAGTCATCATACTGAGCATTGTCAAATGTTCATAACGTCTGCATCTGCTCCTGCAATAGGTCTGTCACCTAGCGGTGCATCAAGGACATAATACTTCTGTGCAGCAATGAGGATAATCCTCAGATCACGGAGCTAGTCCGCATCATTGCTACTAACATTTTTCAACTTATTTTTCTCTAGGAACATATCAAAAATAAACGGGAAACTACATCGCGAGCTATTGATCTACAACATAGATATGCAAATACTATCAGGACTAAGTTCATGATAAATTAAAGTTCAATTAATCATATTACTTAAGAACTCCCACTTAGATAGACATCCCTCTAGTCATGTAAATGATCACGTGATCCAAATCAACTAAACCATGTCCGATCATCACGTGAGATGGAGTAGTTTTCAATGGTGAACATCACTATGTTGATCATATCTTCTATATGATTCACGCTCGACCTTTAGGTCTCCAGTGTTCCGAGTCCATGTCTGCATATGCTAGGCTCGTCAAGTTTAACCCGAGTATTCCGCGTGTGCAAAACTGGCTTGCACCCGTTGTATGTGAACGTAGAGCTTATCGCACCCGATCATCACGTGGTGTCTCGGCACGACGAACTGTCGCAACGGTGCATACTCAGGGAGAACACTTATACCTTGAAATTTAGTGAGAGATCATCTTATAATTCTACCGCCGAACTAAGCAAAATAAGATGCATAAAGGATAAACATCACATGCAATCAAAATATGTGACATGATATGGCCATGATCATCTTGCGCCTTTGATCTCCATCTCCAAAGTACCGTCATGATCTCTATCATCATCGGCATGACACCATGATCTCCATAATCTTGATCTCTGTCAACGTGTCGTCACATGGTCATATCGCCAACTATTGCTATCGCATAGCGATAAAGTAAGGCAATTATTTGGCACTTTCATCTTATGCAATAAAGAGACAACCATAAGGCTTCTGCCAGTTGCCGATAACTTCAACAAAACATGATCATCTCATACAACAACTTATATCTCATCACGTCTTGACCATATCACATCACAACAAGCCCTGCAAAAAAAGTTAGACGTCCTCTACTTTTTTTTGCAAGTTTTACGTGGTTGCTACGGTCTGAGCCGCTTCATCCAACAATACCGCTGAATCAAGAATCAACTAGTGACGGCAAGCAATATGTATATACACATGCCCACAACTCCTTTGTGTTCTACTCATGCATATAACATCTACGCATAGACCTGGCTCTGATGCCACTGTTGGGTAACGTAGTAATTTCAAAAAATTTCCTACGCACATGCAAGATCATGGTGATGCATAGCAATGAGAGGGAGAGTGTTGTCTACATACCCTTGTAGACCGTAAGCGGAAGCATTATGACAACGCAGTTGATGTAGTCATACGTTTTCACGATCGACCGATACTAGCACCGGAAGTACGGCACCTCCGCGATCTGCACACGTTCGACTCGGTGACGTCCCACGAACTCACGATCCAGCAGAGTGTCGAGGGAGAGCTTTGTCAGCACGACAGCGTGATGACGGTGATGATGAAGCTACCGGTGTAGGGCTTCACCTAAGCACTACGACGATATGACCGACGTGGATTATGGTGGAGGGGGCACCGCACACGGCTAAGGGATCAATGATCAACCTGTGTGTCTATGGGGTGCCCCCTGGCCACGTATATAAAGGATGGAGGGAGGAGGAGGTCGGCCCTCATAGGGCGCGCCCAAAGTGTGGAGTCCTACTAGGACTCCCTAGTCCTAGTAGGATTCCACCTCCCACATGGAATAGGAAAAAGGGAAGGGAGAAGGACAAGGAAGGAGGGGGCGCCCCCTTGGTGGGGATCGTTGCAGAAATTAAAAAAAAATTCTACGCATCACCAAGATCAATCTATAGAGAGACTAGCAACGAGAGAGAGGGGAGTGTATCTTCATACCCTTGAAGATCGCGAAATGGAAGTGTTACAAGAACGCAGATGAAGGAGTCGTACACGAAGCGATTCAGATCGGGGCCGAATCCGATCTAAGCACCGAACAACGGTGCCTCCGCATTCAACACACGTGCAGCCCGGTGACGTCTCCCGCGCCTTAATCTAGCAAGGGGAGAGGGAGAGGTTGGGGAAGACTCCATCCAGTAGCAGCATGACGGCGTGGTGGTGGTGGAGGAGCGTGGCACTCCAGCAGGGCTTCGGCAAGCACAGTGAGAGACGAGGAGGGAGAGGGGTAGGGCTGCGCCAAGAGAGAGGGAGACTCGTGTCTCTGGCAGCCCCAAAAACCCCACTATATATAGGGGGGGGGGGAGGGGCTTCGCCCCCATCTAGGGTTCCCCCCTTAGGGGTCACGGCCAGCCCTAGATGCTTCTAGCGGGTGGCCAGAGGGGAAGAGGGGGGGAGGGGCGTACCCTAGGTGGGCCTTAGGCCCATCTGAGCCTAGGCCGGGTTTCCCCCTTCTCCCCTTCCTTGCGCCTTGGGCCTTGAGGGAGTCCTGGATTAGGGGGTCTCCGGACAGCCGGACTATATCCTTTGGCCAGACTGATTGGACTATGAAGATACAAGATTGAAGACTTCGTCCCGTGTCCGGATGAGACTCTACTTGGCGTGGAAGGCAAGCTAGGCAATACGGATATGTATATCTCCTCCTTTGTAACCGACCTTGTGTAACCCTAACCCTCTTCGGTGTCTATATAAACCGGAGGGTTTAGGTCCGTAGGACAACATACAATCATACCATAGGCTAGCTTCTAGGGTTTAGCCTCTCTGATCTCGTGGTAGATCAACTCTTGTAATACCCATATCATCAAGAATAAATCGAGCAGGACGTAGGGTTTTACCTCCATCAAGAGGGCCCGAACCTGGGTAAAACATCGTGTCCCCTGCCTCCTGTTACCATCCACCTTAGACGCACAGTTTGGGACCCCCTACCCGAGATCCGCCTGTTTTGACACCGACATTGGTGCTTTCATTGAGAGTTCCTCTGTGTCATCGCCGTTAGGCTTGATGGCTCCTTCGATCATCGATGGTGATGCAGTCCAGGGTGAGACTTTTCTCCCCGGACAGATCTTTGTATTCGGCGGCTTCGCACTGCGGGCCAACTCGCTTGGCCATCTGGAGTAGATCGAGAGTTATGCCCCTGGCCATCAGGTCAGGTTTGGAAGCTTAAACTACACGTCCGATATCCGCGGAGACTTGATCTTCGACGGATTTGAGCCCCCGCTTAGTGCGCCACACGGTCACGATGAGCATGATTTAGCTCTGCCATCGGACAGTGTCCAGGAGATCGTGCCGGCAACTGCTCCGACTCTCAATTCGGAACCAGTTGCGCCATCCATGGACGGGTGTTTAGACCCCGCCACGGAGGCCGTATCCTCAGCGGCGATCGAGCCGAATATCAACCTTACCCTTCACGAGAGCCGTGTTACCAATCTACTGGATCCTTCTCCGGCCGCGGACTCCGGACCGCCTGTGCCCGTGCCTATCGAATCCGATTGGGCGCCGATCATGGAGTTTACCTCTGCGGATATTTCTCAGCACTCGCCCTTCGGTGACATACTGAACTCATTAAGCTCTCTCTCCTTGTCAGGAGGGTCCTGGCCGAACTATGTTCGGCAGGATTGGGATGCGGATGACGAAGAAATTCGCCGCCCACCCACCACCCACTTAGTAGCCACTGTCGACGGCTTAACCGACATGCTCGACTTCGACTCCAAAGACATCGATGGTATGGACGACAATGCAGGAGACGAACAGGAACCACTGCCCACAGGGCACTGGACGCCCACTTCATCACATGACGTATACATGGTGGACACACCCAAAGAAAACAACGACGAGGAACGGAAGGACGTAGCAAAGGGTTGTTCCCTTGAGAAGCAGTCAAAGCGGCGGCGTAAACACCGCTCCAAATCCCGCCTCGACAGAAATAACAATCATATAGACCCAACGATAGAGCAGGGTGCACCATCGCCCGACCAGGGCAACACGGGGAATCAAACCGAACAACCCGACTCCGTCGAAGATAACAGTCCGGGCGACATCACACCGGACAGGTGCCAGGAGCAACATAATGCCCACCAAAGGCTTGTTGCCTCGGCGAGGAGTCTGAAAAAACAAAAGCAAAGGCTCAAGGTTGCACAAGACACACTCAAAATCAAATGGAGTGAAGTGCTCAACACTACAGCAAAGTACGGCAGTAATCGCCACACCAATAGCTATCTGAAGCGAAAGTTGCTACCTGAATTTGATGAGGAGGCCTTAGATCCTCCACAATTAAAAAATAAAATGGCCATCCGGTCGGATAGACGACCTCATAGCCAACATAAAGCGGCAAACGACGCCGCACATAAACCAATATGCGATCCGCATAAGGGCTCGCATCAAAAGGACGGCGCAACCAGATCCATCTATGGACCACGCAAGCGTGCTCCAACATACAATGCAACACAACAAACATCCGAACACTACGGCACACCCAAATACAGGGTTGCCACACACCCTCTATGTTTCACTGACGAGCTGCTGGATCAAGAATTTCCAGAGGGATTCAAACCCGTAAACATAGAGGCGTACGACGGAACAACAGACCCTGGGGTCTGGATTGAGGACTACATCCTCCATATCCATATGGCTCGAGGAGATGATCTCCACGCCATCAAGTACCTACCCCTCAAGCTCAAAGGGCCAGCTCGGCACTGGCTTAAAAGCCTCCCCGAAAACTCCATCGGAAGCTGGGAAGAGCTCGAAGACGCTTTCCGGGCAAATTTTCAAGGGACATATGTCCGACCACCGGATGCAGACGATTTAAGTCATATAACTCAACAGCCCGGTGAGTCAGCCCGAAAACTTTGGAACAGGTTCCTCACTAAAAAGAACCAAATAGTCGACTGTCCGGACGCCGAAGCCTTAGCAGCTTTCAAGCATAGCATTCGAGATGAATGGCTTGCCAGACACCTCGGTCAAGAAAAGCCGAGAACAATGGCAGCATTAACAAGCCTCATGACCCGTTTTTGCGTGGGCGAGGACAGCTGGTTAGCCCGATGCAGCACCAGCGACCCAAGTACATCCGAAGTCAGGGATGGAAACGGGAAATCACGACACAACAAGAATAAGTGACGGAATAAAGAAAACAGCCCGAAGAGCACGGTGGTAAACGTCGGATTTAGAAGCTCTCGGCCAGGCCTGCAGAAGCCGCCCACCAAAGGCAACAGAGACGAACTGTCCAGCCTAAACAAAATTCTGGACCAAATATGTCAGATCCATAGCACCCCTGATAAACCCGCAAATCATATCCACAGAGAATGTTGGGTCTTCAAACAGTCCGGCAAGCTCAACGCCGAACACAAGGGGCAGGATACACCAAGTGAAGACGAGGACGAGCCTAGCAAGCAAAGCACAGGGGAACAGAATAAATTCCCGCCAGAAGTCAAAACAGTCAACGTGTTACACGTGATAAAAGGGAGAAACAAAGCGGCACCTTTAGAGAAACATGCCCAGGGCCTATCACCGCGGAGCTCCGCCACTGGTCGTCCCAACCGACTACTTTTGACAATTAGGATTACTCGGCAAGTATCCGGCGTGCAGGATGGGTTGCCTTGGTATTAGATCCAATAATTGACGGATACCACTTCACACGAGTCCTGATGGATGGCGGCAGCAGTCTAAATCTGATATATCAGGACACAGTCTGTAAAATGGGGATAGACCCAACAAATATTTGCCGCAGCAATGCTACCTTTAAAGGAGTAACGCCAGGCCCGGAGTCTCATTGCAGGGGCTCCCTGCTACTAGAGGTTATATTCGTCTTCCTCGATAACTTCCGCAGCGAAAATTTAACTTTCCATGTCGCTCCGTTCCAAAGTGGCTATCAAGCACTACTCGGACACGAAGCTTTCGCTCGCTTTAACGCAATACCGCATTACGCTTCTCTCATGCTCAAGATGCCCGGT
Organism: Triticum urartu; assembly: GCF_003073215.2. Lineage (NCBI taxonomy): Eukaryota > Viridiplantae > Streptophyta > Magnoliopsida > Poales > Poaceae > Triticum > Triticum urartu. The sequence continues at coordinate 11,972,693 of NC_053026.1, forward strand.
CCACGCGGCATCACTACAGTAAATGGAAATATTGAGCGCTCCTTGCGCGCCGAAGACGGTGCGGCCGCCTTGGCCGCCGCACCCTAAACGGCCTCACCAACTCAAGCATTTGTCAGGTCGTTAAGACCACGGACGCGGTTAGACGAGTCCGGCGCAGCTATATGTAATCAATACGGGTTTGATGGCTATACCCCTATTACAATACAAGGGGCTCAACGCGCGCGCAAAAGTGGCAATAAGGCTCACCTTTACTCAATTTCAACTATATATTGTTTATTTAGTATAACTTAATTTTTGCACGGCAACTTTTCAATTAAGTTCCTCTCTTTTTCAGATGACCATCGTGCTACACCCGTCCAGGATACGGCACAACGGAGACACAGGCACAGACGTGCAACAGGGACCCGTTCCAAGGATTCTTTGTAGATTAAGACCCTGCGTAAACCTTTTTTACTGTCTCTTGTTGATTTACATCCCTCGGTTTCTCAGTACAATCGAGAAGGATGCTGACGTCTTGGCATGTGGCCACGCAAGAATAATGCACGTACCTGGACACCAGGGGCTTATTACAAAGGGTACTGTTGAGACCCGGTTTACACCATAAAGACCGAATACCTTCGGGAGTGTTCGGCGTCGCGAGTTTGGCCTTATATGCATCAGCTCCGAATCATGTCTTGGGTCAAATGTTGGGTTTGCCTGGCTCCTGTGTTTTGCTGCCTTACGTTCCGCTCTATCGGCTAAGGCGGCACCAGGAGAACTACTGCGATTGTGCCTTGGTTCATCCGGACGAGCACCTTAGTAGAGAAAGCCGGAAACTGACTGTCATGATATAGCGTGAGACTGGTCAACCACTCGATGACCCATTGGAATCTTCGGGATTCCTCCGCATTAACGAAGGGTCGTTTCCCAGCCAAGCATGTACGCACCCCGAATCCGGGTGAGTGCGGAGCCACCAGGGGCTATATAGTAGCCCCACTGTCAAACTCCTATGGCTAAGTGAAAGTGTTAAAGCATTATAGTCTGGTTGCCTAGTTCGCTGCGCTATCACCTCCTTAATAGGACCAAGATGTTGGATTAAGTGTGAATATGCGTCTTCTGCGAACACCCCTGCATTATATGCGTGGGGGCTGAAGCCGACGACTGCAATCTTTTAGGTTATATACATGTATACATAAACGGCTGCACAGGAGGCATCACAATACTTTCGGGCAAAAGTATAAATACAGCCTTGATAAATTCAATAAAACGTTGTTTTTACAATGGGAATACATGTCACTCAAACATAACATTCTTCAAGCACTGGGCCTCTATCGAACGAGCGCCCTCAAGAACTTCTTCAAAATAGTGCTCGGCAGCCACTCGGCCTATGGCCGAACCCTGCACCGCGACAGTGGTGGCATCCATCTCCGCCCAGTATGCTTTGACACGGGCAAGGGCCATCCACGCGCCTTCTATGCACGCCGACCTCTTCATCGCATTAATGCGCGGCACCGCACCAAGGAACTGCTACACCAAGCTAAAATAACTATTCGTCTTTGGCCTTTCCGGCCACAGATGATCCACGACAGACCTCATGGCGAGTTCGAACAATCTATTGAGTTCGGCCCATTCGGCAAGCTGATCAGTCAATGGAAGCGGACGCTCTGGAATGTTAAATTGCGACCAGAACGGCTTGTCCACTTCACGATCTGTTTGATCTCGGAAGTATTCGGCACATCGACAGCGCTCGCCACTAAGTCCAGATATGCGTCGGCCGAACTCCACAGCCGATCCAGAGGGGCATACCGTGGAATGCCGAACTTCCTCCGCAGCATAAAGGGCTTCCCAGCCACAATGTCCCCGGCTTCACGTAGTTCCTCCTTCTTCGCTCTCATGGCAGAGCGGGTGTCTTTGGTTGCCATCGTGGCCTTTTCGAGGTCCGTAGCCTTCGCCCGGTTTTCTTCTTCAAGAAACTGGCAGCGGTCGGCAGTGTCTTTTAACTTCACAGCCATGTTGGCCATTTTCTCTTTACTCTCGCTATGCGCGGCCTTCTCGGCTCTCGACTCTTCGGCCACCTTCACAGCGGCCGCATTACTACTCCTTGCTTGCTCCTTGGCTCGGGCAAGCTCCGCCCGCAAGGCCTCCACGGTGGCAGCTCCATCTACAGTCACAACATATTGAAGATACTGGCATCACGCTGCTCTTACTATGTGACATCCACCACAAATGTCACCTACCCTATGCCTCGTCAAGCCGCTTGTTAACAAGCTCGATGTCGGCATCCGCCGCATCCAGTTGCCGCTTTAGTTCAGCAACCCCATCAGCCCGGCTAGCCACCGGAGCTTCAGACACCTGCACATATAGGCGGTCTGGTTATTACCTGGGACTATGATCCTCTGTTCGCCGCTGTTCTCGACGACAACCAGAGTCTCAGGGACTGCTATCTACACAGGGCACACCTAAAATGTGCGGTACCATCACAAATGTATATCATTTCACGTACCTCAAAGCCCGTCAGCAGACTCATAAAGGCTTCATGCAACCTTTTTTCGGCGGACGAAATCCTTTCAATCACCGTACACATTAATGTACAATGCTCTTCTGAGATAGTTGCTCGCTCTAGCAGACCCTTTAGTACGTCCGACCGCATACCGGATGGTGCCGGACTCTTTTGATTGCTCTCTTCAAGAGCCGGATACTGAGGGCTTCGGGTGACCACAGGATTACCTTCTGGCCTTGCCAGACCCGGAGAAACTCTTCGTGATGACACTTCAAGGTCGCCCGCTTCTTGAGCCGGGGAGTCCGGGGGAGGCGTTTCGCTCTCCATCATCTCCAGAAGAAGATCCCCCGAAGACGAGCTCTGCTGAGAAGGGCTCAGATCCGAACTGCAAGATAAATGCTTCGGTTATCTTCCTCAAAAGTAAGGTAGTATACCTTCACTAGTAAGTACTTTTTGATTACTTACAACTCGTTAGAGGGCTGATCCCCGCACGGACTCTGTGCGGCAAGAGCACTCTCCGAGGCGGGACCCTCTGGTGGAGTTTTCTTCTCCCGTTTGGAAACCTTGGTTTCCGGATCATTAGAGGTAGTCCTCTTCCTCCCCCGGGGCGAGGGAATGTCAGATTCCTTCCCTTGGTTATCCTCCCTCATGGAGGCGCTCATTCCCTCGGTTGGAATAGGTAGCGGTGGAGGCCCGCTTTCGCCCTCTTTATTCCCCCTTCATCTTCCTTTGAGGGTACCGGGCAAGGTGCTGACTCGAGCATCTTTTCCAGCACCGGATTGCCCAAGCCCTCGGGAAGGGGGGGCGAACACCAGCTCATCTTCGCCTTTGTTATCCAGTCTTGGTCAAAAGCGATTCTTCAGAATGACGTCGTGATAAATAAAAGATAGTGTGTTCGACTAAAGGATTACTTACTTGGGCCGCGGTGCGGTTACTGCTTAGGCCCACGTCCTCGAAGGTGTCCAGACACTCTATTTGGTGTCCAAAGAACGACTTGTACATCTCCTCATGCGTCAGGCCGAGGAAATTCTGAATAGCGCGCGGTCCTTCTGGGTCGAATTCCCACAAGCGGAGGGGCCAGCGTTTGCAAGGCTGGATTCAACGAACCAGCATGACTTGCACTACCATAACCAAACTAAAATCTCCCTCGAAGAGATCTCGGATGCGGCTCTGCAGTATGGGCACATCCTTGGCTGGACCCCAGCTCAGCCCCCTGCTGATCCATGACATCAGTTGTGGTGGAGGGCCCGAGCGAAAGGCGGGGGAAGCTACCCACTTGGCACTTCTGGGAGCGGTGACGTAGAACCACTCATGTTGCCATAATCCGGACACCTCTGGAAAGGAACCCTTTGGCCACGGAGCTCCAGCAATCTTGCTTATTAATGCACCTCCGCACGCTGCAGGTTTCCCCTCAACCGTCTTCGGCTTCACATCAAAGGTCTTGAGCCACAGGCCGAAGTGAGGGGTAATGCGGAGGAAGGCCTCACATACGACAATAAATGCCGAGATGTGGAGAAAGGAATCCGGGGCTAGATCGTGGAAATCAAGCCCGTAATAGAACATCAAACCCCTAACGAAGGGATCCAGAGTGTGGCCTAGTCCTCGTAGGAAGTGGGAGATGAACATGACGTCTTCATTGGGTTCAGGAGTAGGGACGGCCTGCCCTCGGGCAGGCAGCCGATGCGAAACTTCGGCGGTCAGGTATCTTGCCTCCCTCAACTTCTTGATATCCTTTTCCGTGACGGAGGAAGGCGTCCACCGGCCCTGGAGGCTGGATCTGGACATGATTGGAGGTCCGAAGCACCTGACCTGGGCTTTGGGTGTTAGAACTCGAGGCAGGGGAAGGATTCGATTAAGCACGGGAGGAAGAAAGTAAAAGCCTTGCCCCTTTATAAAGAGGGTGAATATCAAGCGTCCTCCTCGTGGCCGTTTGGGACTCGCCTAAAATCTAGGAGTCCTAGGCACGGTTGGGTTACCCACGACCGTATTGATGAGAATCCCGTAATAAGGGGGGCACGATCTCTGCTTTGACAAGACGTGTCAAGAAACTGCCTCGTGTTATGTGCGGGGCTAGTTGAAGAAAAACAGTTCAAATGATCACCGCGCCATGTCATGATGTCATGTTGCGAAAACGTGTCAGCAGATTAGATCTCTGCGATGGTATGTGGAACTTATTTTGCAGGGTCGGACACTATCCTTTTATTCAAACTCTTCTGTGGTGAATCCGGAGGAGGAACCCGCCTTGCAATGCCGAAGACAACACTGCGCGCCGGACTCATCGTCATTGAAGCCTGGTTCAGGGGCTATTGAGGGAGTCCTGGATTAGGGGGTCTCCGGACAGCCGGACTATATCCTTTGGTCGGACTGATTGGACTATGAAGATACAAGATTGAAGACTTCGTCCTGTGTCCGGATGAGACTCTACTTGGCGTGGAAGGCAAGCTAGGCAATACGGATCTGTATATCTCCTCCTTTGTAACCGACCTTGTGTAACCCTAACCCTCTCCGGTGTCTATATAAACCAGAGGGTTTAGGTCCGTAGGACAACATACAATCATACCATAGGCTAGCTTCTAGGGTTTAGCCTCTTCGATCTCGTGGTAGATCAACTCTTGTAATACCCATATCATTAAGAATAAATCGAGCAGGACGTAGGGTTTTACCTCCATCAAGAGGGCCCGAACCTGAGTAAAACATCGTGTCCCCTGCCTCTTGTTACCATCCGCCTTAGACACACAGTTCGGGACCCCCTACCTGAGATCCGCCGGTTTTGACACCGACATGCCTCTTGTGGGAGGTGCACCAGCCCACCTAGGGGCTGGTCCCTTCCCACACTTGGCCCACGCAAGTCTCCGGGGCTGGTGGCCCCTCCCGGTGGACCCCCGAACCCTTCCGGTGGTCCCGGTACGTTACTGATAACGCCCAGAACACTTCCGGTGTCCAAAACGGGACTTCCCATATATAAATCTTTACCTCCGGACCATTCCGAAACTCCTCGTGACATCTAGGACTCTGAACAACATTTGGTAACCACGTACTTCTATTCCCTATAACCCTAGCATCATCGAACCTTAAGTGTGTAGACCCTACGGGTTCGGGAGACAAGCAGACATGACCGAGACGACTCTCCGGTCAATAACCAACAGCGGGATCTGGATATCCATGTTGGCTCCCACATGCTCCTCGATGATCTCATCGAATGAACCACGATGTCGAGGACTTAATCAATCCCGTATTCAATTCCCTTTGTCAATCGGTACGTTACTTGCCCGAGACTCGATCGTCGGTATCCCAATACCTTGTTCAGTCTCGTTACCGGCAAGTCACTTTACTCGTACCATAATTCATGATCCCATGATCAACCACTTGATCACATTGAGCTCATTATGATGATGCATTACCGAGTGGGCCCAGACATACCTCTCCGTCATACGGAGTGACAAATCCCAGTCTCGATTCGTGCCAACCCAACAGACACTTTCGGAGACACCTGTAATGTACCTTTATAGTCACCCAGTTACGTTGTGACGTTTGGCACACCCAAGGCACTCCTACGGTATCCGGGAGTTGCACAATCTCATGATCTAAGGAAATGATACTTGACATTCAGAAAAGCTACAGCAAACGAACTACATGATCTTTGTGCTATGCTTAGGTTTGGGTCTTGTCCATCACATCATTCTCCTAATGATGTGATCCCATTATCAATGACATCCCCATGTCCATAGCCAGGAAACCATGACTATCTGTTGATCAATGTGCTAGTCAACTAGAGGCTCACTAGGGACACATTGTGGTCTATGTATTCACACATGTATTACGATTTCCGAATAATACAATTATAGCATGAATAATAGACAATTATCATGAACAAGGAAATATAATAATCATTTTATTATTGCCTCTAGGGCATATTTCCAACAGTCTCCCACTTGCACTAGAGTCAATCATCTAGTTACATTGTGATGAATCGAACACCCATGAAATTCTGGTGTTGATCATGTTTTGATCTTGGGAGAGGTTTAGTCAATGGATCTGCCACATTCAGGTCTGTATGTACTTTACAAATTTCTATGTCTCCATTTTGAACACTTTCACGAATGGAGTTGAAGCGACGCTTGATATGCCTGGTCTTCCTGTGAAACCTGGGCTCCTTGACAAGGGCAATAGCTCCAGTGTTGTCACAGAAGAGAGTCATCGGGCCCGACGCATTGGGTATGACTCCTAGGTCGGTAATGAACTCCTTCACCCAGACTGCTTCGTGTGTTGCCTCCGAGGCTGCCATGTACTCCGCTTCACATGTAGATCCCGCCACGACGCTTTGCTTGCAACTGCACCAGCTTACTGCCCCACCATTCAAAATATACACGTATCCGGTTTGTGACTTAGAGTCATCCAGATCTGTGTCGAAGCTAGCATCGACGTAACCCTTTACGACGAGCTCTTCGTCACCTCCATAAACGAGAAACATTTCCTTATTCCTTTTCAGGTACTTCAGGATATTCTTGACCGCTGTCCAGTGTTCCATGCCGGGATTACTTTGGTACCTTCCTACCAAATTTACGGCAAGGTTTACATCAGGTCTGGTACACAGCATAGCATACATGATAGACCCTATGGCCGAGGCATAGGGGACGACACTCATCTTTTCTCTATCTTCTGCCGTGGTCGGGCATTGAGCTGTGCTCAATCTCATACCTTGTAATACAGGCAAGAACCCCTTCTTTGACTGATCCATTTTGAACTTTTTCAATATCTTGTCAAGGTACGTACTCTATGAAAGACCAATGAGGCGTCTCGATCTATCTCTATAGATCTTGATGCCTAATATATAAGCAGTTTCTCCAAGGTCCTTCATTGAAAAACACTTGTTCAAGTAGGCCTTTATGCTTTCCAAGAATTCTATATCATCTCCCATCAACAGTATGTCATCCACATATAATATGAGAAATGCTACAGAGCTCCCACTCACTTTCTTGTAAATGCAGGCTTCTCCATAAGTCTGCATAAACCCAAATGCTTTGATCATCTCATCAAAGCGAATGTTCCAACTCCGAGATGCTTGCACCAGCCCATAAATCGAGCGTTGGAGCTTGCACACCTTGTCATCATTCTTAGGATCGACAAAACCTTCCGGCTGCATCATATACAATTCTTCCTTAAGGAAACCATTAAGGAATGCTGTTTTGACGTCCATTTGCCATATCTCATAATCATAGAATGCGGCAATTGCTAACATGATTCAGACGGACTTCAGCTTCGCTACCGATGAGAAAGTCTCATCGTAGTCAACCCCTTGAACTTGTCGATAACCCTTAGTGACAAGTCGATCTTTATAGATGGTCACATTACCATCCGCGTCTGTCTTCTTCTTAAAGATCCATTTATTTTCTATGGCTCGCCGATCATCGGGCAAGTCAGTCAAAGTCCATACTTCATTTTCATACATGGATCCTATCTCAGATTTCATGGCTTCCAGCCATTTGTCGGAATCCGGGCCCGCCATCGCTTCTTCATAGTTCGAAGGTTCACCGTTGTCTAACAACATAATTTCCAAGACAAGGTTGCCGTACCACTCTGGTGTGGAACGTGTCCTTGTGGACCTACGAAGTTCAGTAGCAACTTGATCTGAAGTTTCATGATCATCATCATTAACTTCCTCTCTAGTCGGTGCAGGCACCTCAGGAACATTTTTCTGAGTTGCGCCACTTTCCGGTTCAAGAGGCAATACTTCATCAAGTTCTACTTTCCTCCCACTTACTTCTTTCGAGAGAAACTCTTTCTCTAGAAAGGATCCATTCTTGGCAACAAAGATCTTGCCTTCGGATCTGAGGTAGAAGGTATACCCAATGGTTTCTTTAGGGTATCCTATGAAGACGCATTTTTCCGACTTGGGTTCGAGCTTTTCAGGTTGAAGTTTCTTGACATAAGCATCGCATCCCCAAACTTTTAGAAACGACAGCTTAGGTTTCTTCCCAAACCATTATTCATACGATGTCGTCTCAACGGATTTCGACGGAGCCCTATTTAAAGTGAATGCGGCAGTCTATAAAGCATAGCCCCAAAATGATAGCGGTAATCGGTAAGAGACATCATAGATCGCACCATATCTAGTAGAGTGCGATTACGACGTTCGGACACACCATTACGCTGTGGTGTTTCAGGCGGCGTGAGTTGTGAAACTATTCCACATTTTCTTAAGTGTGTGCCAAATTCGTGACTCAAGTATTCTCCCCCACGATCTGATCGCAAGAACTTGATTTTCCTGTCACGTTGATTCTCAACCTCACTCTGAAATTCCTTGAACTTTTCAAAGGTCTCAGACTTGTGTTTCATTAAGTAGACATACCCATATCTACTCAAGTCATCAGTGAGGGTGAGAACATAACGATAACCACCGCAAGCCTCAACACTCATTGGACCGCACACATTAGTATGTATGATTTCCAATAAGTTGGTTGCTCGCTCCATTGTTCCGGAGAACAAAGTCTTGGTCATTTTGCCCATGAGGCATGGTTCGCACGTGTCAAATGATTCATAATCAAGAGACTCCAAAAGTCCATCTGCATGGAGTTTCTTCATGCGTTTGACACCAATGTGACCAAGGCGGCAGTGCCACAAGTATGTGGGACTATCATTATCAACCTTACACTTCTTGGTATTCACACTATGAATATGTGTAACATCACGTTCGAGATTAAACAAGAATAAACCATTGACCGGCGGGGCATGACCATAAAACATATCTCTCATATAAATGGAACAACCATTATTCTCGGATTTAAATGAGTAGCCATCTCACATTAAACGAGATCCAGACACAATGTTCATGCTTAAAGCTGGTACTAAATAACAATTATTGAGGTTTAAAACTAATCCCGTAGGTAAATGTAGAGGCAGCGTGCCGACGGCGATCACATCGACCTTGGAACCATTCCCGACGCGCATCGTCACCTCATCCTTCGCCAGTCTCCGCTTATTCCATAACTCCTGTTTTGAGTTACAAATATGAGCAACCACACCGGTATCAAATACCCAGGAGCTACTATGAGCGATGGTTAGGTACACATAAATAACATGTATATCACATATACCTTTGGTATTGCTGGCCTTCTTGTCCGCTAATTACTTGGGGCAGTTCCGCTTCCAGTGACCATTTCCCTTGTAATAAAAGCACTCAGTCTCAGGCTTGGGTCCATTCTTTAGCTTCTTCCCGACAACTTGTTTACCGGGCGCGGCAACTCCCTTGTCGTCCTTCTTGAAGTTCTTTTCACCCTTGCCTTTCTTGAACTTAGTGGTTTTATTCACCATCAACACTTGATGTTCCTTTTTGATTTCCACCTCCGCTGATTTCAGCATTGAATATACCTCAGGAATGGTCTTTTCCATCCCCTGCATATTGAAGTTCATCACAAAGCTCTTGTAGCTAGGTGGAAGATTGAAGGATTCTGTCAACGACCGCATCATCCGGGAGATTGACTCCCAGCTGAGACAAGCGGTTGTGCAACCCAGACATCTTGAGTATGTGCTCACTGACAAAACTATTCTCCTCCATCTTACAACTGTAGGACTTGTTAGAGACTTCATATCTCTTGACTCGGGCATGATCTTGCAAAACCATTTTCAGCTCTTGGAACATCTCATATGCTCTGTGCTGCTCAAAACGCTTTTGGAGCCCCGGTTCTAAGCTGTAAAGCATGCCACACTGAACCAGGGAGTAATCATCACTACGCGACTGCCAGGAGTTCATAACGTCTTGAGTTGCTGGGAAAATGGCCGCTTCACCTAGCGGTGCTTCAAGGACATATGCTTTCTTGGCAGCTATGAGGATAATCCTCAGGTTACGGACCCAGTCTGTGTAGTTGCTACCATCGTCTTTCAGCTTGGTTTTCTCTAGGAACACGTTGAAGTTGAGGGCAACATTAGCGTGGGCCATTCAATCTACAAGACATATTGCAAACTTTTTAGACTATGTTCATGATAATTAAGTTCATCTAATCAAATTATTTAATGAACTCCCACTCAGATAGATATCCCTCTAGTCTCTAAGTTATACATGATCCGAGTCAACTAGGTCGTGTCCGATCATCATGTGAGACGGACTAGTCATCATCGGTGAACATCTTCATGTTGATCGTATCTTCTATACGACTCATGTTTGACCTTTCGGTCTTCCGTGTTCCGAGGCCATGTCTGTACATGCTAGGCTCGTCAAGTCAACCTAAGTGTATTGCGTGTGTAAATCTGGCTTACACCCGTTGTATGCAAGCGTTAGAACCTATCACACCTGATCATCACGTGGTGCTTCGGAACAATAGACCTTAGCAACGGTGCATAGTTAGGGGGGACACTTTCTTGAAATTATTGCGAGGGATCATCTTATTTAAGCTACCATCGTTCTAAGCAAATAAGATGTAAAACATGATAAACATCACATGCAATCAAATAATAGTGACATGATATGGCCAATATCATATAGCTCCTTTGATCTCCATCTTGGGGCTCCATGATCATCTTGTCACCGGCATGACACCATGATCTCCATCATCATGATCTCCACCATCGTGTCTTCTTGAAGTTGTCTCGTCATCTATTACTTCTACTACTATGGCTAACGCTTTAGCAATAAAGTAAAGTAATTACATGACGTTTAAGTTGACATGCAGGTCATAAATAAATAAAGACAACTCCTATGGCTCCTGCCGGTTGTCATACTCATCGACATGCAAGTCGTGATTCCTATTACAAGAACATGATCAATCTCATACATCACATATACCATTCATCACATCCTTTTGGCCATATCACATCACATAGCATACCCTGCAAAAACAAGTTAGACGTCCTCTAATTGTTGTTTGCATGTTTTACGTGGCTGCTATGGGTTTCTAGCAAGAACGGTTCTTACCTACGCAAAACCACAACGTGATATGCCAATTGCTATTTACCCTTCATAAGGACCCTTTTCATCGAATCCGATCTGACTAAAGTGGGAGATACAGACACCCGCTATCCACCTTATGCAACTAGTGCATGTCAGTCGGTGGAACCAGTCTCACGTAAGAGTACGTGTAAGGTCGGTCCGGGCCGCTTCATCCCACAATGCCACCGAATCAAGATTGGACTAGTAACGGTAAGCATATTGAACAAAATCAACGCCCACAACTACTTTGTGTTCTACTCATGCATAGAAACTACGCATAGACCTAGCTCATGATGCCACTGTTGGGGATCGTTGCAAAAATTAAAAAAATTCTACGCATCGGCAAGATCAATCTATAGAGAGACTAGCAACGGGAGAGAGGGGAGTGTATCTTCATACCCTTGAAGATCGCAAAACGGAAGCGTTACAAGAACGCGGATGAAGGAGTCGTACATGAAGCGATTCAGATCGCAGTCGAATCCGATCTAAGCACCGAACAACGGTGCCTCCGCGTTCAACACACGTGCAACCAGGTGACGTCTCCTGCTACCGCTTGAGCACTGCGTTGGTTTTCCCTTGAAGAGGAAAGGGTGATGCAGCAAAGTAGCGTAAGTATTTCCCTCAGTTTTTGAGAACCAAGGTATCAATCCAGTAGGAGGCTACGGCGCGAGTCCCTCGCACCTATACAAAACAAATAAATCCTCGCAACCAACGCGATAAGGGGTTGTCAATCCCTACACCGTCACTTACGAGAGTGAGATCTGATAGATATGATAAGATACTATTTTTGGTATTTTTATGATAAAGATGCAAAGTAAAATAAAAGCAAAGTAAAAAGCAAAGGAAATAACTAAGTGTTGGAAGATTAAGATGATGAAGATAGACCCGGGGGCCATAGGTTTCACTAGTGGCTTCTCTCAAGAGCATAAGTATTTTACGGTAGGTGAACAAATTATTGTTGAGCAATTGACAGAACTGAGCATAGTTATGAGAATATCTAGGTATGATCATGTATATAGGCATCACGTCCGAGACAAGTAGACCGACTCCTGCCTGTTGGAAATATGCCCTAGAGGCAATAATAAATTGATTATTATTATATTTCCTTGTTCATGATAATCATTTATTATCCATGCTAGAATTGTATTGATAGGAAACTCAGATACATGTGTGGATACATAGACAACACCATGTCCCTAGTAAGCCTCTAGTTGACTAGCTCGTTAATCAATAGATGGTTACGGTTTCCTAACCATGGACATTGGATGTCATTGATAACAGGATCACATCATTAGGAGAATGATGTGATGGACAAAGACCCAATCCTAAGCCTAGCACAAGATCATGTAGTTCGTATGCTAAAGCTTTTCTAATGTCAAGTATCATTTCCTTAGACCATGAGATTGTGCAACTCCCGGATACCGTAGGAGTGCTTTGGGTGTGCCAAACGTCACAACGTAACTGGGTGGCTATAAAGGTACACTACAGGTATCTCTGAAAGTGTCTGTTGGGTTGGCACGAATCGAGACTGGGATTTGTCACTCCGTGTAAACGGAGAGGTATCTCTGGGCCCACTCGGTAGGACATCATCATAATGTGCACAATGTGATCAAGGAGTTTATCACGGGATGATGTGTTACGGAACGAGTAAAGATACTTGCCGGTAACGAGATTGAACAAGGTATCGGGATACCGACGATCGAATCTCGGGCAAGTGTCGTACCGATAGACAAAGGGAATTGTATACGGGATTGATTAAGTCCTTGACATCGTGGTTCATCCGATGAGATCATCGTGGAACATGTGGGAGCCAACATGGGTATCCAGATCCCGCTGTTGGTTATTGACCGGAGAGTCATCTCGGTCATGTCTGCATGTCTCCCGAACCCGTAGGGTCTACACACTTAAGGTTCGGTGACGCTAGGGTTATAGAGATATTAGTATGCGGTAACCCGAAAGTTGTTCGGAGTCCCGGACGTCACGAGGAGTTCCGGAATGATCCGGAGGTAAAGAATTATACATAGGAAGTGCTATTTCGGCCATCGGGACAAGTTTCGGGGTCACCGGTATTGTACCGGGACCACCGGAAGGGTCCCAGGGGTCCACCGGGTGGGGCCACCTGCCCGCGGGGGCCACATGGGCTGTAGGGGTGTGCGCCTTGGCCTATATGGGCCAAGGGCACCAGCCCCAAGAGGCCCATGCGCCAAGAGATGAGGGAAAGAAAGAGTCCTAAAGGGGGAAGGCACCTCCTAGGTGCCTTGGGGAGGAGGGACTCCTCCCTTGGCCGCACCCTTCCTTGGAGGAAGGGACAAGGCTGCGCCCCCCTCTCCCTTGGCCCTATATATAGTGGGGAAGGGAAGGCAGCAACACCTAAGCCCCGACGCCTCCCTCTCCCTCCCATGACACATCTCCCTCCTCCCACAGCGCTTGGCGAAGCCCTGTTGGAATCCCGCTACTTCCACCACCACGCCGTCGTGCTGCTGGATCTCCATCAACCTATCCTTCCCCCTTTCTGGATCAAGGAGGAGACGTCGCTGCTCTGTACGTGTGTTGAACGCGGAGGTGCCGTCCGTTCAGCGCTAGGATCATCGGTGATTTGGATCACGACGAGTACGACTCCATCAACCCCGTTCTCTTGAACGCTTCCGCGCGCGATCTACAAGGGTATGTAGATCCACTCCTCCCTCGTTGCTAGATGACTCCATAGATTGATCTTGGTGACACGTAGGAAAATTTTGAATTTTTGCTACGTTCCCCAACACTGGCATCATGAGCTAGGTCTATGCGTAGTTTCTATGCACGAGTAGAACACAAAGTAGTTGTGGGCGTTGATTTTGTTCAAGAGAACAGAGTAACGCTTTAAGCAAGATGACATGATTTAGAGGGATAAATTCATGCAATATGATAAAACCCCATCTTGTTATCCTCTATGGCAACAATACAATACGTGCCTTGCTGCCCCTACCACTACAAAAACTACACTTCCGTGATGATACGTGTTTGTCATAGTAGGTCGCGTTTTTTGTCATGCATGTACATCCATGACAAATTTATGACAGAATCAAGATAGTCATACCTGTGCTGTCGTAGAAGTGTTCCATGACATTACCAAAATTACCATCATGGAAGTGTCCACTTCCAAGACGATAAATCACGCGTCACAGAAGTGCTTTAGTCAAGGGTGACCGACACGTGGCATCCACCGTAACGGAACGCCGTTAAGCTATCGGGTCGGGTTTTGGATCCGATAACCCATTAACAGCCCCGATCAATGGGGATTTTCCACATGTAAAATCATCATTGGCTAGAGGAAACACGTGTCAGCTCATCGTTGGGACAGATGTCATCCACTCACTGGACAGAAGGCGCCTATGATACGTCGACACGTGGCATGACCCAACAATGGCCCATTCCTGTGAAAAGGCCGGTCCGTTTGACTTGGTCAAAAGCTGGCGGGCCGGCCCATGGAAAGCCTGTTAACGGCATGTTCGCATATAGCCCATTTACAGCCCGCTAACCCAAGGCCCGTTACGCCCTATCCGAATTAGGCCCAGTAGCGTCATCTGGGCCATCCAATATGATTCCAGCCCGTTTTCACTTCTGGCCCATGTATAGCCCATGACGTCTTTCGGCCCATATGAGGCCCTTTGTAACTCTTGGCCCATTAGCGGCCCGTGCTGAAACTGGCCCATAATGAACAGTGTATCACTTTATACCCATTAACGACCCGTTATTCCATTGTGCCGTTTCCAGCCCAAGTTAACTTTCGACCTTCTGAGGGCCCATTTATTCTTGGGCTCATTTGCATCATTCGGTTACTTACGCCCCGTTACTATCATTTTCTGCTTGTGGGCCAAATTCAGCCCGTCATTACAGTCGGCCCGTTTGTGGACCGCTAGTCTGTTGGGCCATTTTCCTAGCATCACCAAATGCAAACTATTAACGGCCCGTTATGGTCAGCCCATAAAACGTATGATTTCCATTAAAGGCCCATCTACGGCCCATTAAAGGCCCGTACAAGACCCATAAATGAGTCGGCGGCCCATGGATCCTACGAGACATACAAGATCCATGGATCCTACGAGACGTAGAAGGCCCATGGATCCTACGAGACGTAGAAGGCCCATGGATCCGATGGCCCGTGAAGGGCCATGGTCGGGCGAGTTGGCCCCCGTTTGAACGATATAGCATATTCAAAGAATTATCCTACTCAATACTATCACCCCTAAAAAGCATACACTATACAACAAAGAGATCAAGGTATAGAAAGGTAGAATAATCCTACACTATACAATAAAGAAATTACAGCCGATTATACCCACTGGGCATTATGGTTCGGCACAGGTGATAATAAAGCATACACAAACAACAAATTACATACACTGGGAAAATACAGCTTATACATCATGGACGCGCATCAACTTAACTCCATTTGAACTATAATCTCTTCAGAAAATAGGATTAGCCGGATTCAGATAGCACAAATTTCAGTCTGCAAAATCTCCAATTCCTTCATGGTTACCTCAGTGTCTTGTTTCATTTTTTGACTCCTGCATCTAATACCTGCATGTCCAGTCTCAACTTGTTGATTATACGTTGACAATCATGTACACGTTGTCTTGCCACCTCTAGTTGATGCTCGAGAACATCAGCACATTCCAACTCCAATCCATAATCATTCGGTAACGGCCATGCCGCACTACTCGCAGATCTTTGTGTTGATGTCACTTCATCCTGAAATGTTTATGTAAGTACACATGACTAGGGCAAAAATATAGTTACAACAGTGAAGTGAACAAGACACTATTTTGTACTACATGGCAAAACAGGACTAACAATAATGTTACATGTCACTTTCAAAAAAAATGTTACACGTCATGAAGCATAAGCAGGTGATATTTTAAAAATTATAAAAAAGATAGTCCGTGCAGCCTGCATACAGAAATCCCTCTTAGCTCACCAGAGGAGCATGATGTTGGGGCCCAATCGAAAACACAGACAAGTTACAAATTTAGATAGCACGTTGCGTATAAGTAAGCAAGCAGTTGGCCATTCTGTGCCTCAATTAAAGTCTTAGGGAGCATAATGAACAGCTGAGGGTTTCATACAAACATACTACAACAGGCAAAACTATGCAATCATTAGCGTAGTATAAACTAGATTGTGAGCCTCATGCAATAATAGTTGGTTAATAGACTTCAAAGCTTCAGGCACACTTCGACAGAGTAATTAAATGGTAAGGCCTTTAATTATGTCAACTAATAGTGATACAAGTACCGAACATCAGGCATGATTATTTGGGCATCTCATTAACTGAGGACAAATAAAGCAATTGAAAAGAGAAAATTAACTATGCCTAAAACAAACAAGGAATTGAACTGTTGAGTTGCATACAGTGACTTACCTTAGCAGGTTGAAGAGGCTCAGCGCAGCTCCTACTTCTCTTGCAACGCTCCTTCCTAACATCTTGTACTTGGAAATCCTCAATCTTATCTTCATTGCACCCCCTCTGCAAGGTGACACAAACTAGTTACTCGTCTCCTTGGAAGATAAATATGCATACTTTCCAGTCTGTGAACACAAAAGAATGAGATAATAACAAAACAACACCACATAATGAAACATGCTGCATATCTTGCACTTGCACACAATGAAATGAGCATTTACTATGTCTGCACTATGTAAAAACTAGGCATACCTTCGAACTGGATCTCTAGGTACTCTTGGAGAGCCTACTGTAGTGTACAGCCAAACCTTTATGTCACCTATGAATTAGACAAGGCCCCACTACAGCAGCCCTTAGTGTTTAAATCGTTGACAAGCTCTGTTAGAGTGTTAGGTCAAGAACAACAAGTAATCAAAGCAAACAGTCCTAGTATGGCTGGCTGATGCAAACAAGCAATTGAACAGATGTGTGAGAAAATCTTACATATCAAGAAAAGAAGCAAAGAAGGAGGCTTAAAGACCATCACTTAACTGACTAGATTTAAGGGGCATTTAAACATCATGTGCAACGTATGAACTAACATAAACATTGCATATTCTAGATTCTACAATGGAATGCACATGTATTAGGTTATGCCATGTATGATGATGCCTAAATGTATAGATAGCAGGCAGGAGTGATTCATCATTGCACGCACAATTGAATTGCAGGTTAAGGGCCAGTTCGATTCCGCCTTTTCAGGGCATATTGTCAAAATAAGCCATAAAAGATGTAAATAAGTCATTTTTGAGTTATGGGCTTGGGCTTAACTAATTTCGCTTTGGAGGGGGGTGTTTCGGGTAGAACCTCATTAAAAATTGAAGGGAAGGTGTTGGGGATATTACTACTGGGCGTAAACCGGCCTATCAGGGCCGGGTTAACTTCATCAGTAGTTAATTATGTTAAAGCCCAAGAAGGCAGATGAGAGCTCAAGGCCCATAGTCGGTTTAAGGCCTGTAGCCGTAAACCGGCGCCGGTATGTAACTTGTATTGTAAGTTAGGAATAAGTAGAGACCAAACCGGACACATCTATGAGCCAGTATTGGGAATCTGTGAACCGACGGGCGTCACCCGTGTATATAAGGGGACGACCCGGCGGCGGTTCAGAGGACAGACAACAACTCGAGACTTAGGCGAAGCTTGTTTGCTCCCTAGTCATCGAAACCCCATCAATTCCATCACAACTAGACGTAGGCTTTTACCTTCATCAAAGGGGCCAAACTAGTATAAACTCTCTTGCGTCCCTGTGTCCGCTTTAACCCCTTCAAGCTAACCCGTCGCGATGGCTCCACGACTAAGTCCTTTCTCTAGGACATCTGCCGTGACAAAACCACGACAGTTGGCGCCCACCGTGGGGCTATCGCACGATGGTTTCAAGTTCTTGGAGGGCCGCTTTGAAGGACTCGAGGGCTACGCTGTGGGCCGGATGACTAAGAGTCGTCGCGGCAAGCTCTACATCGATGATGCAGGATGGGGCCCCAAGGCCGGCTCAGTTGAGTACGGGTACCGGGTCCCCTTTGGTGGCATACACGTTTTCATCAGCAAGATCAGTGAACCGGGCCCTAAGCCGGACATTTGCACCGACCTCGTCGAAATGGCTCAGCGTGCGCGGTCCGCCCGGGTTAAATCGGCCGTGAAGCGTGCCTTCGTGGGAGTCATCCATGGAGGAAGTTACGAGGATGGATCGGAATCTCGCGGCGAGACCATCGTTTATTCCGGTGACGAGTCATCAACCGGAGAAACCGAATCTCTATATCAGCTACAAGATGGCCGGATTTGGGGCTGTTTCGATGGCGACAGTATTCCGGACCCCTCTGATCAACCCAACCGAGTTGGAATATTCATGACCGGCACACAAGCAGCGCTTCATTCTTCGACCGCTGCGCCAATAACCTCCGGTTCAGTAGCGGCGACAGCTGCCGGGGCAGGAAGCTCTGCACGCCCGCCGGCTCAAGTTCTATCAGATCTATTTGATGCATTGGCTGCGCTTATGGCAGAAGCTAATCCGACGGATCAGGAAGTCCACAACGCAGAGATTGCAAAGGTGAAGGAACAGATCACCCAGGCCAAGGCGGACCTGGCAGCTGAGAATGCCAGGATGACCACAGAGCGGGCCGCTTTAAACGCACAAGCCTACAGGCTCATGTTGGACCAGAACGCATCACATGAAGTCATGAGGAGGAAGTACCGATCCCGTTTGCCTTCGGTTTTCGAGGCCAAAGACCTTTTCAACACCCCAGGAGCAGGAACCAGTAATCCGCTGGAGGGGAACCAGGCGGAAGCTCCTGGGACCGGTGCGCCGGTTCAGCCCCGTCTGATGGATCAGCCTCGTCAAAACACTGTCATACCTCAGGCTGTTCCAACACCACTGGGTCACTACTCCAATCCAATGGACAATCTTGTTGCCGCTGCTGCATGGCTGGAGGCCATTCCAATTGAAGGCGACTCACCGCAGGCGATAGAGACGCGACGGGTCAAGGAGCTTCTTAGGACAGCTTTGGACCAACAGGAAGCATACTCATACAACCGCGACCGGATCCACTCGACCCCTCGCCCAAGCCGGAGCTATAGCAGGCGTATGGATGAACCGGCAGTGTCAAGCAATGAACGACATGGAGCACCCCGCGGCAACAACCCGGCGGGTGGTGCTGATAATGCTCAGGAGGTGGTGGACCGGGCCCGAGCACGCAGGGAGGCCGAGTTAGCCGCACAGTATCAGGCTCGGCAGCTTACGCCGGTTTGTCCAACTATCTCGGTCGAACCCGGTGTTACTTCTAGTTCTTTGGGGGTGCCTTGCCTTGTCCCCGCTTTACGCAATGTGCGCCTGCCCAAGGATTTCAAGGGCCCGCGCAAGGTACCAAATTACACGGCGGATCAACCCCCAGAGACATGGGTGGAGAGCTATGAGATGGCCATGGAGATGCTTGATGTGGATGATGCGGCATGTGTGAAGTACTTCACCATGATGCTTGAAGGAACGGCCCGCACTTGGTTAAAAAGCTTACCGGCCAACTCTATCAGTTCATGGGCCCAATTATGAGCCCGGTTTATCAGTAATTTCAAGGATACATGTAAGCAGCCTATGTCGATAGTGGACTTAGCTGCCTGTGTCCAGGAGGAAGGAGAATCGACGACTCATTGGGTGCGCCGGGTCTCACAGGTGTTGCATTCATCAGACCGCATCAACGCTGACACCGCAGTCTTAACCCTAGAAGGCAACTGCCGGTTTGGGCCCCTAAAGCTGAAGTTGGGACGGATGAAGCGCCATTGCACTGACATGGGGACCCTCATGGCCGCTTTGGTAAAGTATGTTGATTCTGATAGTACCAAGGATCCCGAATCTGATGATGACAAGGCAGGGAAGGGAAAGAGGAACAACAATTCCAAAGGTCAGCAGCATCACTGGGCAGGCAATGGTAGCGGAGGCAAGCGTAAAGTGGATGGTAACATGGACTTTGTGGCTAATACCAACGCGCAGGACAAGGGCCAGCGACGCAAGGGTAAATTGCCAAATTGCAGTGGGGCACCCAACCCTAACCCGGATCACCTAAATTATCTACTGAGCCAGCCCTGTCCAAGACATGGGACGAAGGAGGTGCCAACAAACCACCTTTGGAAGGATTGCTTTATTATGCAGGAGTTCAAGAATTCTAATGCTTTCCGGTATGATCACGGCTCCGGCGATGGCTCAGGATCCGGGCCGGGTTACGGTGGAGGAAATTCCGGTTCAGGATTTAATGGTAATCCGGGCGGACATAATAATCAAAATAATCAGAACAACCAGGGTGGTTATAACTAGCAGCAGCAACAGTCAGGTTACCAGAGCAACCCAAAGCAGTTGAATAGTGGGCAGTACCATGTCTTCACCACTAGCTTGGACAAGCGAGACCGGAAGGTTCAGAGGCGGGCAGTCAACTCTGTTGAACCGGCCGTGCCCCGTTATCTACGCTGGTCTGAACAGCCAATCATATGGAGCAGAGAGGATCACCCTCCCCAGGTTGATAATCCGGGTCAGTTGGCTCTGGTGGTGGCGCCTCAGGTGGGAGGTTACAAGTTCACCAAAGTGCTCATGGATGGAGGGAGCAGCATTAATATCTTGTACTATGAGACCTTCCGTCGTATGGGACTAACAGATAAAAATCTCAAACCGTCTAATACGGTGTTCCACGGTGTGGTACCTGGCAGGTCAGCATATCCTGTTGGTAAGATAGCTCTGGAAGTGGCCTTTGGAGATGATCATGATTCCAGGTCGGAAACATTGATGTTTGAAGTGGTGAAAATCCAAAGTCCATATCACGCCCTGTTTGGGCGACCGGCCTACGCCAAGTTTATGGCACGGCCCTGTTATGTGTATTTGCAGCTCAAGATGCCGGGTTACAAGGGGACAATAACAGTTCATGGAAGCCGTAAAATCGCTTTGGAGTGCGAGGAAGGAGATGTGGCCTACGCAGAGTCGGTTTGTGCCACCGAGGAGCTGAAGTATTATAAGGACAGTGTTGATCCGGCAGACATGACTCCATTAAAGAAGCCAACTACGGAGCATGATCCGGCCCTGAAGTTCAAATCGGCAGCAGAAACTAAGCTTGTTGACTTCGTACCTGGCGATTCGTCCAAGCAGTTCAGCATCAGTGCCAACTTGGATCCGAAATAGGAAAGCGCACTCATCGAGTTCATCCGTGAGAATCGGGACATTTTTGCATGGAAGCCCTCTGACATGCCAGGTGTACCGAGGCAACTCGCTGAGCACACCCTTAATGTGGATCCTAAATACAAACCAGTCAAACAGTTCCTCCGCCGGTTTAACGAAGAAAGACGCAAGGCGATTGGAGAAGAGGTAGCCAGGCTCTTAGCAGCTGGTTTTATTGTTGAAGTTTTTCACCCTGAGTGGCATGCCAATCCGGTGCTAGTCCTTAAGAAAAACGGCACCTGGTGCATGTGTGTGGATTACACAGATCTTAATAAGGCTTGTCCAGCAGATCCTTTTGCCCTCCCCCGTATTGATCAAATCATTGATGCTACGGCGGGTTGTGAGCGTTTAAGTTTTTTGGATGCATATTCTGGCTATCATCAGATCAAAATGGCAGTTAAGGACCAGGAGAATATGGCATTCATAACTCCCTTTGGAGCCTTCTGCTATGTGTCTATGCCCTTTGGGCTCAAAAGTGCCCAGGCAACTTATCAATTGTGTGTACAAAATTGTCTTCACAAACAGATTGGCCGTAATGTACATGCTTACATGGATGATATCGTGGTTAAGTCCAGGGAGAAGGAGACTCTGGTTGATGATTTGAAGGAAACCTTTGATAACCTGAGGACGTACAAGATGATGCTTAATCTGGACAAGTGTGTCTTTGGTGTACCGGCGGGCAAGTTATTGGGTTTTCTGGTGTCCAACAGGGGAATTGAGGCTAATCCGGAGAAGATCACAGCCATCACCTCCCTGGCTAAACCGAAGTGTATCAATGATGTTCAATGCCTGGTAGGCCGGATTGCCGCGTTAAGCCGGTTTATCAGCCGCTTTGGTGAGAAGGCAATCCCTTTGTATCAGATGTTGAAGAAGACGGATCAGTTCGTCTGGAGTTCTGCTACTGATGAAGCATTTGAGGACTTAAAGCAGCAATTGGCCAATCCGCCTGTGCTCGCCGCTCCCATTGATAAGGAGCCGTTACTGCTATATGTTGCTGCTAATGCTCGTGCGGTCAGCGTGGCTATTGTGGTGGAGCGAAAGGAGGCAGGTAAGGAGCATCCGGTTCAACGTCCGGTATATTATATTAGTGAGGTACTCATTGAGTCCAAGCAAAGGTATCCGCATTGGCAGAAGCTGGCATACGGAGTTTTTATGGCAAGCCGGAAGCTTAAGCAATACTTCCAAGGGCACCCAATTACGGTGGTCAGTTCTGCTCCTTTGGGGGATATCATCCAGAACCGGGAAGCGACTGGCCGGATTGCCAAGTGGGCTATAGAGCTTGGGCCGCACGGATTGAAGTATGTGCCTCGGACGGCGGTGAAGTGTCAAGCACTGGTTGATTTCATCAATGATTGGACGGAAATGCAAGCACCTGAAGAAAAGCCGGATCACACATATTGGACCATCCATTTTGACGGATCCAGGCAATTGGAAGGCTCGGGGGCTGGAGTCGTATTAAATTCCCCACGAGGTGATAAGTTTTGTTACGTTCTCCGCTTAATGTTTCCTTGTACTAACAATGCAGCTGAGTATGAAGCCTTGCTCCATGGTCTCCGGATGGCTAAGGAGATGAACCTAAGTCGAGTTAAGTGCTTCGATGACTCGGACCTCGTGGCTCAACAAGTGTCTGGCACTTGGGACTCCAAGGACCCACTCATGGCAGCATATCGTCGTGAGGTGGATATCGTTGCAGGTCATTTTAAAGGCTATCAGGTGGACCACATGGACCGACGGAAGAATGAAGCGGTGGACGCTTTAAGCCGGCTGGGTTCTCAGCGCAAACCGGTCCCACCCAATGTTTTTCTGGATGTGCTGCACAACCCGTCGGTCAAGCTCCCTGGTGAAGCGGATTTGGCTATTCCTGATCCGGAGGCTCAATTGGTGGCAGCTCTTCATGTCATTCTGGATTGGACGCTTCCTTACCTGGCGTACATGAACTGGGGCGAGTTACTAGAGGATGAGATTCTGGCCCGACAAATAATTCGGCGGTCCAAGTCCATGACTATTGTCAATGGCGAGTTGCATCATTGCAGTGTATCAGGGGCGTTTCAACGCTGTGTGTCTCCTGAAGAAGGCTGTGAAATTTTGCGTGAGATCCACGAAGGAGATTGTGGTCACCACGCCGGTTCAAAATCTTTGGTAGCTAAAGCATTTTGCCATGGCTTCTATTGGTTAACTGCTCATGCTGATGTGGAGGATCTGGTCAGACGATGTGACGGTTGCCAAAAGTTTTCAAGACGTGCTCATGTGCCGGCTCAAGAATTGAGAATGATTCCAATTACTTGGCCGTTTGCGACTTGGGGGCTGGATATGGTTGGGCCTTTCAAAAGGTCTAAAGATAAGAAGACCCACCTCCTGGTGGTGGTTGACAAGTTTACAAAGTGGGTGGAAGCAGAACCTGTTAGCAAGTGCGATGCGGCCACGACGGTTCAGTTCATCAAAAAAGTGATTTTCCGGTTTGGCTTTCCACACAGTATCATCACAGATGATGGTACCAATTTGTCTAAGGGTGCCATGAAGGAGTTCTGCGAACGGGAGCACATCCGGCTTGACGTTTCATCAGTGGCACACCCGCAGTCCAATGGTCAAGCAGAAAGGGCTAATCAAGAGATCTTGAGAGGCATCAACCCCGGCTTATGGTTCCTTTGCAGAGAACGCCGGGTTGTTGGGTAGAAGAGTTACCATCTATGTTATGGAGCATCAATACTACACCCAACAGATCAACAGGGTACACGCCATTCTTCATGGTTTACGGAGCGGAGGCGGTTCTCCCCAGTGATATCCGTCATGACTCACCTCGTGTGGCGGCTTATGTTGAAGCGGATAATGAGACAGCACGGCAAGACGCTTTGGACCTGTTGGATGAAGAACGTGACATAGCAGCCGCCCGCTCGGCGATTTACCAACAGGATCTTCGTCGTTATCACATTCGCCGAGTCAGAACCAGAACCTTTCAGGAAGGAGATTTGGTGCTTCGGCTCATCCAAGATCACACTGATATGCATAAGCTATCCCCACCTTGGGAGGGACCTTTCATGGTCAGCAAGAATCTGCACAATGGGTCATACTATCTGATCGATATTCGAGAGCATAAGGACTCACGTACATCAGAGGAGGAGACCAACAGGCCGTGGAACATAGCTCATCTTCGGCCTTACTATACCTGAGCCATTGGCTCTACTTATGTACATATTACGACGATGTATATATTATGATTAAATATAATAAACCGGAACCTCAGCTAAAGCGGGGTATCTGTTCTTTTACATCATGTGTGGTTACACGGAGTTGTTCTAAAGCGGCCTCCGATTTACCCCTTGAGTTAGCTTTTCAAAGCACCATGTTATATCACTTGGGGGCTTGGTCATGTCCGAACCAATGCAACACCTCTTGATAGGCGAAAGCCACCAGATCACTTGGGGACTAGGTCACGTCTGAACCAGTCACGCCTCTTGATCGGCCTAAGGCCACAGAATCACTTGGGGGCTTGGTCGAACCCGAACCATTGCCATGCCACTTGATCGGCATAAATGCCACGGTTTCATTTGGGGACCTGGCTGACTTGAACCATAGCTACACCTGTCGGGAGCTTGGTCATGTCCGACCATGGTAACGCCATCTGATCGGCTCAAATAAGCCCCTTTTTGCAAATGGTTTTATCATTGCCTTTGCTTCACAATTTTCTTTGATAGATATTTCTTTCTTTTTGTTGCGTTTTTTTAAACCGACAAAATTTTAAACCGGTTCACACTGTCAATTGACGGAACACGGTCCATTTTTAATCCGGAGACTATTTGCTCAGTCTGATTTTTTGTTAACATCCTATTACGGAGTAACACGGTGTTTTATAACCTGGCACGGTTTACATGGTAAACCGACATTATGTATATACAAGAGCTGCTATCTCCTCCAACAGTACTGTGGGTTTATGAAACCTCCGCTTCAAGATTGGCTAAGCCAACTTCATGCCCAACGATGGCAGGTATTATGTATCTCAAAGATTTGATCATATGCTTAAATTTCAGATATTTTGATTTTATATATGCACACATCATACTCCGCCTAACGGTACAACCGCGGTGGCACTTTAAGATTTTTATGTTGCAGAAAATACTTTGGAAAGTTCATTACCCAAAGAAAGCACAAGTTGCAGTGGTTATGCACGAAGGCATATTAAGATCAAGAGTGTCAGCTAGCCTATTACAAGGCAATACGGTGCCCAAAACAAGATCATTGTTTTTCAAAGGAGAAGCAGTTTAAACCGACTGCCGGTTCAAGCTTGGTCACCAGCCTGGCCTGATGGTTGTGGGTCATCCCGCGCCGCTTCAACTTCAGTTTCTCTACCCAGCGGCTGGAAATCAACAATTGTCCAGTCGATTCCCATTAATGCTCGAAAGACAGCTTCATCATGGATCAACAACGACGGTTCAATATCGGGAGCGTAAGTATGCTTACGGATTGGAGGGATAAGATTTTCCGCTTCATGAATTGGTGCAGCTACTCGCTTGTTTTGATTGTCATATTGGGATTGATAATGAGACAAGTCTGCTTCTTTAGCCAATTGACAAGCTAGCGGACGCACCTCCCGGTTTTTTGCTCGCAGATCCACTTCACTAAATTCTGACCCATCTTCCTTTAAGCTGGGATAGCCCTGAGCCGCTTCAATAGGATCAAAATCTAGCACCCAAGCTTTTGCCCGGATTAAGGCATTGATCGCACCAGTTCGAGCAGCAGATTTCTTCAGCTCTTCAACCCGGGCAAGAAGCACCGACAGTTTCTGCAGAGTGTCCTGAATCAAAGTGGGCGCCGGCTTGTTGTGGGATGCAGTACAGATGATCCGCTGTGCACTAGTGTACAGTTGTTCGATCAACGTATAGGCGGCTTTCAATTTCTTCCGCACATCTGACCCCAAATGATCAATGCGTGTCCCTGAAATATCACAAAAGGTTAACAAACCGGCAGCTCTGTAAGATGGCAGAATCAATTCAGAAATCAAACCGGCTTACCAAAGATAGCAGTGGTCATGGCATGCACGTGCCGCTTTATGCTGGTCAATTCGTCCACCACCGGTTTCAGTGTAGCCTCGGCGTCTTCTGCTCGTTTGGTTAAAGCGGATTTTTCAGTAGCCCCATCCGCCCGCTCCTTCTAGAAATCCTTCTTAAGATGTTCCATGACGCTTAAGGCGCTGGTCAACTCCTCTTTTGCTTTTGAGGTTTCAGTCTGTTGGGACTTCAGATTTTCTTGGAGATCGGCGATTTGGGTCTCTTTTGTCTTCAGCTCAGCCTGCATACAGACAATTATATGATTCAGCAAGCAGTGCAAAGAATTGAAGCACCAATCACATAACAAGTTATGCACTTGGCGCTTGGGGGCTAATGCCTATTTGATCTTCATATTTCACTTGATTGTAAAGTCCCAAGCTCAATACAAGTATTCAACTTGGCACTTGGGGGCTAATGGCTATTTGCTCGAATATATTCTGATGCGGCGATCTCAATTACTTAAAGTCCCGGTTTAACTACACTAAGTTGAACCGACCCTTGGGGGCTACATCAGCGACTACCGAAGCATGGGGATTTATATTAGCAAGTCCCGCTTTGGATGCAGATTCTAAACCGGCCCTTGGGGGCTAGGCGAGTCAGCAAGAATTGAAGCATACAAGCAAGAAAAAGCATATGGAAGTTACCTCATATTTATCTTTCATCATGTTAACCAGACCAACTTCATAGTCACGACTGGTATACAGCCGGTTCAGATAGCTGGAATGGATGCCTTGGGCGTTCAGAGCAGCGTAAGTCGCCAG
The DNA here is from genome assembly GCF_003073215.2 of Triticum urartu. Classification (NCBI taxonomy): domain Eukaryota; kingdom Viridiplantae; phylum Streptophyta; class Magnoliopsida; order Poales; family Poaceae; genus Triticum; species Triticum urartu. The sequence goes on from NC_053026.1 coordinate 12,000,070, forward strand.
ATCAACATTCCACTTGCCCTTGCCAAAGGCAGCAAATTCTTCCTTGGCAGTATGTTTAGACAAAGCGACATGATTGCTTGGCTCTGTATGGCCAATGCCAGTAATAACAACTTCATCATCCTTGGCGTCGCCGGTTTGCATTGGGGCCATCAGTTTATTAGTAGACTTGGATGGACTGGTGGATTTCTCAATCCGTATGGGGCATCTGGGCTGGTCAATAGGACCGGAGGCATCAACATCTCTCTCTTCAGTAATAAAATCATCATTTTGTGGTGGTGGGTCGTTTGGCACATCCTCACGGATGGCCGCTTCAGGGTTGAGTACTCTTTCCGGTTCAGGAATAGCATCTTCTTCAGCCGCTTTATCTAGGCGAGCCTTCTTGCTTGGCTTAGGCTTGGCCCTGAAAGGAGTAACAAAGATCAGTACAGTATATGCTACAAAGTAATACACCAGAAGCATTATGATAAGTATGGCTTACCCAAGCACCGTTTTGAGCGGCGGCAGCTGGGTAGCTGATGACTCGCCAGATGGTGAATGGGAAGTGACCTGATAATCGGAGTCAGACGGATTAAGAGGTTGACGAAAACAACCCATTTTAGGACAAGCACTGACAAGCAAATTAGAGACCTCTGAATGGCGTTTCTAAACCGGACTATTCGGTAAACCGGCGGAGGTAACTATCTGGCCACTATGCCGGGTCATGCGGCGAGCTTCGTGCTGTTGGGTCTTCATAAGAAATTTGGGATCCAAGTAAGCAAGAGGATGAGAAAATTTATCCTTCCGGTTTGCCTGACGGATTTTTAGTGAAGGCAAAGGATCTGAATCAGAGGAAAGAATAATTACCTCTGCAACATCAGCATGACTGGCTTCGGCATCATCCTGACAAATATCATCATCAATAAGGCGCGTGAAAAATAAGCCAAGTGAATCAAGTTCTACCTCAAGGTCCGGGTTACCCACATCGTCATCAGCGACCGGATCAGAGGATGCAGTGGTTCTTTTCCTGTGGGTAGTCTTCTTCACAGCTTTAGTCTTTTGCCGGATTGATCTTTCCGGTTTGTCTGGTTTTTCTGGTTTCTCCTGCGGCAGTTTCTTGCTCCAAAACGGATCATTGCCCTTTTTAAACAGGTATTGGTATTGAACAGTGACCAGATATATCAATAACAGGTTCAGGAAAAAGAACAATCAAATTCTTACAGCTGGCGGTTTGTTGGTGGCACAGAAGGGAAGCAGGCCGGTTCGAGCACAGATGTGTTCCGGTTCATTCAGCATTTTATTCACAGCCTCTGTGATTTCTTCATCGGTAAGCTGGATGTTAGCATGTCGCAGTGGGTCATCAACACTGCCAGTATACTCGCACATCAAACCGGAGCGCTGACTAAGGGGTAGTATGCTCCACGATATCCAACAGCGAGCGAGATCAACTCCTGTTAAACCATTGGCCATGAAGGCTCTGAGCTTGGACAGTTGAGGAGCGTATTTGCTTCTCTCCTTGGCATTCAACCTTTGCGGAAAGGGGTGTGTATTGCTAAGCCGCTCCGGACGAAAGCCAGACAAAGGATTTTCACCAGCAGGGGAGGTGTCTTTGCAATAGAACCATGTTTGATTCCACTCTTTGGGGTGGCTGTGCAGCTTGGCGTGAGGGTATGTGACCTCTTTCCTTTTCTGAATCGCCACACCGCCCAATTCCGTATTGGAACCGTCAGAAAACTCAGTACGGCGGTTTAGATGGAAACAGTCTCTGAACAACTCTACTGTGGGCTCCTCTTGAAAGAACACCTCACAGAGCACTTGGAAGTGACACATGTTTGTAACAGAGTTGGGACCAGTGTCTTGTGGGTGGAGTTGAAAATCGGCTAAAACGTCCCGGTAAAATTTAGAACCGGGCGGCTTAAAGCCCCGGGCTAAGTGATCTACGAAAACGACGACCTCTCCTTCTTGAGGTGTGGGAGGACATTCTTTGCCAGGGGCTCTCCAATGGATGGTGTTTTTGCTGCCTAAAGCGCCGATCAGGACTAAATTGTTTAGTTGAGTTTCTGTGACGCGAGAAGGAACCCAGTTGCACTCATATACTTGCTTGGCCATGATGAAATCTACAAGATAGGTAATTCCGGTTCAAGAATGCATTGATTAAAGTGCACTGGTATGTACGATGCTAAACCGGAGACAGCTCTATCTAAACCGGAGTTTTATGAAGCAACAACATTTGGCGGTTCAACAAGGGGACTAATGGTATATACCGGTTGGGCAATTTTTCTACAAAGTTAAACCGCCGGATCTAAGAATTGAAACAGTTGAGATTGCAGATAGATAAGTGTACAGAAACAGATTTCACAAGATTTCTCTACAGCGACGGATCTGAAGCAAGTTCAGAAAAGAAGGAAAATATTCAAGGTTCAAAAAAGAACAGTACCGAATCAATGAGCAGAGATACAGGTAGATCTACGGTCTTGAGGCATATGAGTAAAGGCGGATGCTAAGAACTACCGCTACACAGAGCAAAGGTTCACAGGTTCATCTAGGATCTATCATATGAGTACGAAGCAGACGATGAACTCTGAAGAACTTGGAAACCCTAGAACGGATCTACGGAGGAAAAGGTGAAGAACTCACCGGAGCCGAGGAAGAAACAGTAGGTCGCCGCGATGCTCTGGTACAGTTAGGGTGATGCAGCGGCCAAGGTTGGAGCAGAGGTCGTCGACGGCGGCGGAGCTCCGAAGCTGGACGACGCAAGGAAGACGAAGCAGAAGGGCACGAAGGGGAAAAAGAAATGACCCTTCGGTCCTATTTATAAGGCAAAGGACAAGAGTCAGGCACGAAAATCAAGGGACCGCGGGTTTGGAAATGAAGTTGTCGCCTTAATTGTCGGAGACCTATTAAACAAAAAACAAAAAGGGGGTATCATGGATAAGGTTCTTTACAATAGGTGACATCACGCCGGTTTACAACAACCAGAGAAGATGACATCACGGCGGTTCAACAATTACAAGAAGATGTTGAAGGTGAAGATTTTTGCTAAGGATTGACATGAACTTGTTCAAATCAATCTGGGGCCTAATGTTGGGGATATTACTACTGGGCGTAAACCGGCCTATCAGGGCCGGGTTAACTTCATCTGTAGTTAATTATGTTAAAGCCCAAGAAGTCAGATGAGAGCTCAAGGCCCATAGTCGGTTTAAGGCCTATAGCTGTAAACCGGCGTCGGTATGTAACTTCTATTGTAAGTTAGGAATAAGTAGAGACCAAACCGGACACACTATGAGCCGGTATTGGGAATCTGTGAACCGACGGGCGTCACCCGTGTATATAAGGGGACGACCCGACGGCGGTTCAGAGGACAGACAACAACTCGAGACTTAAGCGAAGCTTGTTTGCTCCCTAGTCATCGAAACCCCATCAATTCCATCACAACTAGACGTAGGCTTTTACTTTCATCGAAGGGGCCGAACTAGTATAAACTCTCTTGCATCCATGTGTCCGCTTTAACCCCTTCAAGCTAACCCGTCGCGATGGTTCCATGACTAAGTCCTTTCTCTAGGACATCTGCCGTGACAAAACCACGACAGAAGGGGAATAGTGAAATTACTCTGTTGTCTGCCTATATTACACTCAAAATGCAACTGCTGACGCCCGTGTCACACCTGACCCTCAAGTAAAAACAAACACGCAAGCATTCATTGCCCTGTCCGCTTGCATCTCCTCTCCCCTTTCCCTCTACCTCGATCCCCTGCCTGCAACACTAGGGTTCCTCCAGCGAGCCGTCGCCACTGGTCCCATCTGGCCTGGTCCTCGATGATGCTATGTCCAGCTAGGCTACATGGCCGGTGGGTAGGGGCAAATCTCCCTGGCTGCTCCTCCCTCTAGCGCCGCCCCTCATTCTCATGGTCTCCAGCAGCTGCTCCACTGTGGTTCATCCAACGCACTACTCCGGCGCTGCACAACTATGGCTGATGCCACACTGCGGAAGAAGGCACCTTATTCCCCTCCCCTCCTCCCAGGCCATGGCCTTGAGGTGCTGTTGAAGGATGAGCTCATCCAACAAGGTGAGGATCTCCTCTAATTTTTTGCCAAATTTTCATTCTGATCCACTATACGATGAATTGCTATGAGCTGCTTCTACTGCTGCTATATGATGCATTGCTATGAGCTGCTCCGATGAATTGCTATGAGCTGCTGCTGCTGTATGATGAGTTGCTATGAGCTGCTGTTGCTGCTGCTATATGATGAATTGCTCTGAGTTGCTGCTGCTACTATATGATGAGTTGCTACAAGCTGCTCCTGCTGCTGCTATATGATGAATTGCTATGAGCTGCTCCTGCTGTTGCTATATGATGAATTGCTATGAGCTGCTCCTGCTGCTGCTATATGATGAATTGCTATGAGCTGCTGCTAGTATATGATGAATTGCAGACTGCTGTTGTTGTATGATGAGTTGCTATGAGCTGCTGCTGCTGCTATATGATGCTTTCAGGTGGTGCTGTTATACGATAATAACCAGCCACTTGGACCATCGAATTTCAATAAATAATTGTTCTTCATTTAAATGTGGGTCATGCGTTCTTCGTTTAAATTAGGCAATGGGATCTCTATGGAAAACATTGACCAAAGTAGATTGTGCCAAGTAGATGGTATCTTTGTATTTGCATTTTGAGCAAATAGTGATGGTCTGTTTTCCTATCATATTAATTACTGCACTGGGTTCAATTTGTGATGTTTGCAAGTCAAATTAATTTCCATATGGGCAGCAAAATGAAAAAAAATATAATGCAATCTAGACTTTCCACTGATCGTACCAAAGATAAGCTGAAAACGCAATGAAAAGAACTAGTTGGCTTATTACATGTTGCTTATATTCACAGGTGCTTATTTTCTTAGGATAACTCATAATAACTGTCCCTAAGAAACTTGGCTAATAGAACTGGCATACAAATAACATGTCACGATGATAGCAATGGAGGAGTGACGCACCATAGCACACTGTGTAGGCTCACCGCTGCCTCTCCTTTTTTTGCGATGTTCCATGAAATTGCCACATACATCTTGTACTTTTTCATTGTGTAACCCTATCTGCAAGTTGACACGGCTAATTTCAGACATCTCTACATGATACAACATTGCATATCCCTTGCGCATATTTAAACCACCAATTAATGATTGTGTGCGTACCATAAACTAGCCATGACTCTGTATGCTGGACTAGCAGGCACTCTAAGGGAGCCTAATGTAGTGCACTGGAATTCCTACATGCCACCTACGATTTTGTGTAATGTACTGCCCTTGTTCCTAAATATATGTCTTTGTAGAGATTCCAGTATGGACCACATACAAATGTATATAGATGCATTTTCGAGTGTAGATTCACTCATTTTGCTCCGTATGTAGCCTATAGTGGAATCTCTAGAAAGACTTATATTTAGGAATGGAGGTACGAGGTAGTATCATGTATGACATCTACATATCTAATTTAGCAGCCAATAGTAGAAATCATTGTCTGCACATAGGGATTACTGGTCGAAAATCCTAGCAAAGCACGCTGGCAGGCATAGAACAATACAAGAGAGAGAGAGACGCGCTTACAAGATCATAGCAATGCCTCAGTCCAGGATCTTGGTTGGCCAAGCTGTTAGATCCAGAAGAAACATCATCCTTGTAGTTTTTGCCAGCTGCATAACAGGTAACAGCGACCGGTTAGTATATTTGAAGTACATCGGGCAGGTGATGCTGGACGGGTTTAAAGGTGACAAGTACCTAGGCCGTGGCGGGTGCTTGGAATCTCTCCAGATGGTGGGAATCAGGTTGGAAACATCAAGGGTGATGACGCTGCGCTGGCTGTCGGGGTCCGGTAAGGAGATCTAGAACCGTCGAGTAGGGTGTTTGTGGAGTGGCTCCGGTAGGGTGGACTACGATGTGGGCAAAGCGGATCTGTGGCCGTGGACGAGGGCGTAGGTGAAGCTGCTCCGGTGGTTGGGTTAAGGATGGTGTCGACGACGCGGATCTGCGGCCGTTGACGGGGTGTCAGAAGCTGCTCCGGTGGTTGGTTTAAGGATGGTGTCGACAATGCGGATCTGTGGCCGTGGACAGGGCGTCAGAAGTTGCTCCGGTGGTTGGGTTAAGGGTGGTGTCGACGATGCGGATCTGCGGCCGTGGACGGGGCGTCAAAAGCTGCTCCGGTAGGTTGGATGAGGGTGCGAGGAAGAAGATCTGAGGCCGTGGACTTGTGAGTTGGCAAAGCGGCCCCCGGTAGGGTTGAGAATGGTATAGGCGAAGCTACTCCGGTAGGGTTGACGATGGCGTTGGCGAAGTGGCTCCAGTAGGGTTGAGGAAGGTGTCGGCGAAGCGGCTCCGGTAGGGTTGAGGAAGGTGTCGGCGAAGAGGATCAAAGGCCATTGACGGGGGCGTCGGTGGGGCGGCTCTAGGGGGTGTGGACGAAGCGTCTCCGGTGGGGAGTACGAATGAGCCGCTGCAGATGCGCGGCGGTTGATGAGAGTACCGGCGAAGCAGATCCGGCGCTGTGGACAAGGCCGGCACTGAATGGGCTGTGGTACAGTGGTGGATGAGCGGTCTACTTGTTTCTAGGGGAGGTGGGAGGGGTAGATGCGGCCGGAGAAGCAGATCTGGCGAGGTGGACGCCGCTGGCAGTGAATGGGCTATGGTACGCCGGTGGATGAGCAGTCTAGGGTTTCGAGAGGGGAGGGGAGAAAGGGCGATGAAGTACGGACGGCGTGATGTAAGATGCTCTGGTGGTGTGGAGTTAGTCGTTTTTGCGGGAGGGGGAGAGGAAATGGGGGTGCCGTGTAGTGAGGGAACCAGAAGTTACCAAAGCAGCCCCAACCTATCATGTAGATGAGGGCGGTATCATAACTATTGGTCTCCGTGCACCAAGGACAAAAAGGGGATTTCGCATGCTAAAGACTAAGGTGGCGGAAATTTTAGAAGGAGGCGGGATATTTTGCCGCCCGCGGGATCGTTCGTATCCAGTTTCAACTAATTTTAGACCGTGCTAGCGGGAAGGTCATGCTAGACTGTGTACACAGGGCACACATCAACAGTTAATAACTGGTGTGATGTCCACCCCAGAAAAAAGACAATAACTCGGGATGATGCGTCGATAACTTGGACGTTCACACGGGCGCGGCCAATCGTACGGGTGTAGTGGCGCGTTCACAAAAAAGGGATCAAACGCTCAACCTATGTATTTCTCGTGTAAATAGATAATTTAGTGCCATTGGTTATTTACTTTAAACATAATACATTGACGTGTTAGTGTAGAGGTGCACAAAAAGAAATGGATATTGTAGTCAGTTACTTAAAAGTGTTACCTCATATGATTACATAGCCTCCATTTCATAAATTGCGTACCCGTTGAATTCATATATGAATATTACATATATTACTTCAAAATAGAAACTTAAATCATCCAAGACTAATGAATTTGAATGCAAGAGTAACAATGGTGCATGTACATGATAGCTACATTGGTTGTTTGAAGAAACATCACTGTAACTTTGGCATGCACAACTGAAAAGGTTTATTTAAATAGAAAAAATGTGATATGTGAGTGTCCAATCTTTATAGCGTTGAATCGATATTGTACCTTTGGCCACGATACGAAGTAGATATTGACTTATGTTCAAGCGATGCACGTCCACGATCAATAGATAGTGATACGTGAATGAATTATGCAATCTCTCTCACACGCATACATATCTTATTTCCCTGTGGGCAACGGAATCACACACGCGCACTTCGTGTATTTCTCTCCCTCCATCAGGGTCAAATTCGTCTTTCTACCCCGTCCTACAAGTCTCTAACACAGAAACACACGCGCTCTCTATGTCTAACACGCCCACCCATTTAATTCCGCCCACCCACAACCACTAATGTCTCAAAGTATAATAATGTCTCTCACACATATGCTATCTACCTATCCCTTAATATAGCTAGATATGTGTCACACAAACTCCTTCTCCGTACTAGCAAGATGCCCATGTGTTGCACGGAACATCAAGATGCATTTGTATGAGAAGTTTATCTTGTGGGAGAAAAGGATGAACGAGGGAATGCCTTATTTGCAAATGCAGAGAGGGGTGTGGGTATCTTTTTGCAAAATTGCCATAGTTTCCTTCCTGTCCGTCGGATATAAATCGGATGGCCTATATTGCAGGATGGCAGGAACACCATCATCACCAACTCTGTTTTTATAAGAGTAGAGATATGTGAGTGTCACTGCCCCCCACACACACCCACACTTCCCAACACCGAAGGAGTAGGGTGACACCTCGATCTTGATACTAATCTATCGACTGGCTTCTCTCTCAAACATACACACACACTACCCGGCACCGAAGGAGTAGGGTGGCACATCGATCTTGATAATAATCTATCTATTCCTCTTTCAAACACACACACACACACACACTCACTAGGTTTGCCTCTGTGCCTACCGCGCACACTCTCGATACGTCTTTCTCTCCCTCCCCCCAACAATGACAACAGAAGGGTGAAAAATCGATCTGATCATAATCTGTCAATTGGTTTCTCTCTCAAACATTGTATCTCGGTGCCTCGCTCGGTAGCCCCCTTGATATGTAGACTTCTCGTGCGCGCACAGCTGTAGTGACGATGACGCTGAACCCAGTGTGCCTTGTTTACCGGCCTCATGCGATAGTTTTCACCCTATTTTCTGTTAATTAACAAGGCAACCTTTTCTTTGTTACTACTAGTGAATCTGAAATCATTCGGGGCAGACATAAAATATATCACTTCAACCCAATTATCGCAGCAACTATTTTAAAAGAAATAAGCTAGCTGCCCGTGCGTTGCATGGAACATCAAGATGCATTTGTATGAGTAGTTTATCTTGTGAGAGAAAAGGTTGAACGAGGGAAGGCCTTATTTGCGAACATGGAGAGACGTGTGGGTATATTTTTGCAAAATTGCCATAGTTTCTTTCCTATCCGTTAGATATAAATCCGACAGCCTATATTGCAGGATGGCACGCACACCATCATCACCAACTCTGTTTTCTACTCCCTTCGTCCGAAAATACTTGTCATCAAAATGGATAAAAAGAGATGTATCTAAAACTAAAATACGTCTAGATACATTTCCTTTTATCCATTTTGATGACAAGTATTTCCGGATGGAGGGAGTATTTGTCTTTTTTAGAGATTTCAACAAGTGACTATGACCGGACATTACCAACATACTCAAAAAAGTAGTCCATAATTTTGATGTTACCATCTTTTCTTGGCGGTGCAGTGCCATCTGGATACCTCATAAATAAATAAAGTACTACATGATACTAATATATGATACATGGCGCAGGAGTACTAAGTATTATTAATACAGTTTTGCTAGAACTCATCTAGATGAGATATAATTTGGTCTCATTCATCTTTTATAGCCATTGGATGTGATGCTATATAAGATGCATGTGTGCTGACGTGGGTTGTATTTGTTCTTGTGCAACGAACTGACCACTGCATGTCATGTTTGATAGTCTCAAGTCATTATAAGCATACAAGCCCCACATTTCTTCTTGGTTGATTCCTCTATTTATGTCAAAAAATAAGAAACAACGTGAGAGTTAATGCACCACGCCTATGTGTTTACTATTTGGTTTTCGTAAGATGACTTAATACTCACCTAGACGGAGGGAGTATTCGATTTGACAGCGGGCGGTGCAGTTCCTTATACGGCTTTAATGCAGACGAGGGAGGGAGTAGCGGTTCCCGATATGTTGAACGGCCAATGCATCCACCTTCAATTAATGCATGAGGGGAGTAATAGGAGGAGGTCCGAGAAAAGAGGCTGCACGATGTGAATGCAACGCAGTTTGCCCTCATTGCCCTCATATAAAGGCGCCCCTCCATTCCAATGCATCTACCACATCGTACGCACCTAAGCATTTGCCTAAGCACCTACACTAAGCGCAAAAGAGCTCACTCCAGGCCCATGGCGGCGATGCTTGTGAGCGGCCAGCGGCTACTCTAGATGGTCCACGACGCCGGCCTGCGGCATGGCGCCGAGGATCGTCTCTAGACGGTGTTGGAGACCGGCTGGTGGATGGCCGCCTTCGACGCCAACTATGACACTCAGTTGGACCAGATGATCGTTGTCACCAGCAACAAGTTCACCGTCCTCAAGAAGCTCGCGGACGACATCGCCGTACTCCTCCAGCCCGCGCGCCCGGGCTCCTCATTGCCTGCCACCCTAATCGGCCTCCATGGCCGGAACCTCTTTCAAGCACTGGTGGCCCTGCGACTGCCCGCCGACGCCACGAAGAATGTCCACCTGGAGGTCGCGCTCTCCGCGAGGCGCCTCGCCCTGCAAGAATTCGTCGACCTACACATCCACATGTACGAGGAAATCGTGTACATAGGTATCTACAAGGCTAGTGAGGACACTGCGACATTGGCCTTCCTCAACCGGCTGGAAGCCTTGGATGCCTTTGCTAAGAAGCACCTCGACCTCGCCACAAAAGCCGCCGCTCCTTAGCCGCCGGTCGGTGGCCCGACGCACTAAGTTGAGGAGGAGGAGGTCGTACGTTCGTGGATCCATCTTTCTTCTTGCCTTCTGTAACCACCACTGCGATGGCATCATCGTGGCCTTAATTCTTATTGTGCTATTGCATTCTCGTTCCAGTCAATACCGACATGTGCGATCCCTTTGCTTAATTATATGCATCAATGTAACTAGTACTCCATCCGTCAATTTATAAGTTGTGCTTACCTTTTACATCAACTTCGTGCAACGTGCATGCATCTTGCTAGAAACACTACACTACAAAAAAATACACTTCCGTGATGATACGTGTTTGTCACAGTAGGTCGCGTTTTTTGTCATGCATGTACATCCATGATGATTTTATGACAGAATCAAGATAGTCATACCTGTGCTGTCGTAGAAGTGTTCCATGATATTACCAAAATTATCATCATGGAAGTGTGCACTTCCATGACGATAAATCGCGCGTCACAGAAGTGCTTTCGTCAAGGGTGACCGACACGTGGCATCCACCGTAACGGAACGCTGTTAAGCTATCGGGTCGGGTTTTGGATCCGATAACCCGTTAACAGCCCTGACCAATGGGGATTTTCCACGTGTAAAATCATCATTGGCTGGAGGAAACATGTGTCGGCTCATCGTTGGGACAGATGTCATCCACTCATTGGACAGAAGGCGCCTATGACACGTCGACACGTGGCACGGCCCAACAGAGGCCCATTCCTGTGAAAAGGCCGGCCCGTTTGACTTGGTAAAAAGGTGGCTGGCCGGCCCATGGAAAGCCTGTTAACGGCATGTTCTCATATAGCCCATTTACAGCCCGCTAACCCAAGGCCCATTACGCCCTATCCGAATTAGGCCCAGTAGCGTCATCTGGGCCATCCAATATGATTCCAGCCTGTTTTCACTTCTGGCCCATGTATGGCCCATGACGTATTTCGGCCCATATGAGGCCCTATGTAACTCTTGGCCTATTAACGGCCCGTGGTGAAACTGGCCCGTAATGAACAGTGTATCACTTTACACCCATTAACGGCCCGTGGTGAAACTGGCCCGTAATGAACAGTGTATCACTTTATACCCATTAACGGCCCGTTATTCCGTTGGGCCATTTCTAGCCCATGTTATCTTTCGGCCTTCTCAGAGCCCATTTATTCTTGGGCTCATTTCCAGCATTCGTTTACTTACGGCCCGTTACTATCATTTTCTGCTTGTGGGCCAAATTCAGCCCGTGGTTACAGTCGACCCGTTTGTGGTCCGTTAATACGTTGGGCCGTTTTCATAGCGTCATCAAATACGGCCTATTAACGATGGCCCATTATGGTCGGCCCATGAATGGACGATTCCAACTCTAGCCCGTTTACAGCCATAATGCGGCCTGTTATTGGCCCATGTTTGGCCAATCGATCATACGACCCGTATAAGGCCCATTGATGATACGGCCCGTAGAAGGCCCATTGTTTCTACGCCACCTAGAAAGCCCATTGTTTCTACGGCCCGTAGAAGGCCTACTGTTTCTACGACCTGTAGAAGGCCCACTATTTCTACGGCCCGTAGGAGGCCCAGTGTCACTCCAGTAAATATTAGCCCATGGTTATTGTGGCCTATTTTTAAAAAACAGGTTATTACAACCACTAGCAAACCGCAGAAAAAGAACTGCACTGACTACAAGCAAACAAATAAACAAGACAACAAGGAAATAAATAAGCAAGCAACTTATGCTAGGCTATCACGGCTATTACACATATTACATCCACTGGGCATCAAAGTTCGCCACCAGTGCAAATATAGGGAACAAAGCAGCATATAAACGCCGCAGCAAAACAAGTCCAGAACTGAAACCACTTCAGAAGAGTTCAAGAAATAATATTCTGGGTACCCATAATGCTGGCAAGATGCTTAGCAAGCTTATTAACTTTCTCTTGTTTGGCGCTTAAATCCTCCAGCGCTTGCTGTTGCACAAGTAAGTACGCATCTGAATTCTGCAGGGCCTTCCTCAGTCCTTCGGCTTCTTGCCGCAGCACAGCTGACTGATGCCTTTCAGCTTGTAGCTGAGACTGAAGAAGCCGAAGTGATTCAGGCAGCGAGTTCGAAGAGCTTGTGCCAGCGGTACTGGCCAGTAACTCGAACACTACATCAACGCAGAACTGTGGGGTTTTCTCACTGTCTACAAGATCGTTTTTATCACCTTTCTTGGAGACCAACTGGGATGTCTCACTATCTTGAACCTTATTTGCATTACTTTCTCTACCATTGCATAGTGGGGTGCTCTTCTCCAATATTCTATTTGCGTACTACAAGAGAAACAAGCAGACACATCACAGGTTTAGCTTGTAGTATACGAAACTCATTTTGGTAAACCGGTTCAGTAGTAAGGTGGATAGGATAACAACATGAAACAAACATATATCTATGTACTATGGTCACTGTATTGTCCATATCATTCTAGTTTATGTTCCCTAATCAAGATAGAGACACAGTTCAACTCATATATTTTTAAGACACAACAACATAGACAGAATATAAGTGTGAGAAACTACACAACATTGGCAGCACTTGTAATGTGCATCACATGAGAACATAACTGTTTATACAACTTAAACTGAAATCAACATAGAGCAAGAAGTTAGAACAGCAATCCAGTTAAAGAAATAGGTTTAAAACATACCTATTGCGCCATTGGAGTTTCAATTGGATCCTTCAAATTCGAAAGTAGTTGGTATGAGTAAATACAGTGATGCAACAGCAAAGGAGTATGGACCATAGCTACGGAATCTGACCTGAGAACAATTGCTCTTCTGCTTTAAACATGGAGTTTGGGTTAGCTGTGGTGGTCTTCGTGCTTTGGGCACTGCAGTAGCTTTACAAACTGCTCGTGTGGGGGTACTCTGTGGTGGACATGGTGCTTTGTCAACTATAAGTGGGTTACTATCCGCTGGGGTTGCGGTTAGATGGGTTGTAGCTGGTTCTCTGCCCAACGGTGTAAGTGTGCAATCTAGAAGAGTCTCGATTATGTGTGGTGGGGCTAGTTTGTGGGCCAGTACAACCATGGTTCTATCTGCATCGACGGGTAGCACTGTCTTTTGTGAAGAATGGGTTTTTGCTCCCTTAGATACTGCCATCACCCCCTCCAATTCAAATGGCTGATAAACAAGAAAAGAAATTGAACGTACAAACATTATATGATAGACAGATGTGGTAATTCACATATATGTTGTCTAACCAAACAGGACAGCATGACACAGTTTCACATATATGATGCCTAACTAAATAGGATAGCATGACACAGTTTCAGATATATGATGGATAACTTAACATGATATAATGGCATAATTCAACATATGATGAGTACCTAAACAAGATGACATGACAAAACTATATGATGTCTTTCTAAAATAGGTTGGGATGAAATAAGTCACATACATGTTGTCTAAGTATACAGGATGGCATGATATAATTGACATAATTGATTCATATACTAAGCAGCTGGCACTCGCATGTATGATCTCTAAACTAAGAAGATAGAATTCAATATTGTGCATATGATGTCTAAACTAAGCAATGCAAGACACCATATGCATCATATGAGAAATATAAACATTGCAACTTAGAGCATACACCTCAGGTGGGATATAGGACTGGTCATCTGTCTCTGAATCCTCCTCTGAGGAGCTCCCTGTAACCATCGAGATATATGCTTCAACAGGTACCATTGCCTGCTCTGAAGACCTTGTTTTCATTCCAGATTTTTCCATAACTGGCTCAAATGGCCGATACACATGAAGAGTAGTTCAATATACACAGATTGTCGAAAAATGGAATATGTAATGAAAAAAAAGATGGCATGAGATAATTCACATATATGATGCTTGGCTCCATGGTGGTGCATAATTCACATATATGATAACTGGCTGAAAAACATGGCATTACATAATTCACATATTTGAGATAGAAAGCAAACAGGAGGCATTCACACAAAGCATGTCTAATCTAAGCAGATGACATGGCAACGCAAGACACCATATGCATGATATGAGCAATATAACCCAGCCAAGTTAGAGCATGCACCTCGGGGGGGGGATACGACTGGTCATCTCTCTCTGAATCCTCTTTTGAGGAGCTATCTGTAACCAGCAAGAAATCTGCATCGACAGGTAGCACTGACTGCTCAGAAGACCTTGTTTTCACTCCGGATTTTCCCATGACCAACTCAAATGGATGATGCACGGGAAGAGTAGATGAATGTATAAACATTGTTGACAAATGGAATACATTATGGAAAAAATATGGCACGATACAATTCACATATATGATGACTGGCTAAATAGGATGGCATTGCATGATTCACGTATATGATGCCTGGCTAAAGAAGATGGCATTGCATAATTCCCGTATACTCCCTCCGTTCCTAAATATTTGTCTTTTTAGAGATTTCAAATGGACTACCACATACAGATGTATATAGACACATTTTAGAGTGTAGATTGACTCATTTTGTTCCGTATGTAGTCACTTGTTGAAATCTCTAAAAAGATAAATATTTAGGAATGGTGGGAGTATGATATAGAAACCAAACAGGTGGCATTCACACAAAGCAAATCTAAACTAAGCTGATGACATATAAGATGTATAATGTAAGCAATGCAAGGCGCCATATGCATGATATGACCAACATCAGCATGCCAGGTTAGAGCAAACACCTCAGGTGGTAAACAGGCATGGTCGGCTCCTTCTGAATCTCCATCTGAACAGTTATCTTCCTCTGGAATACAATCTGGAAATGCAGGAGGAGGGACCACTTCACCCACCATGGAGCGGCGTCTGCATGACATTATATTCGCACGCAATAGTCTTCTCTTTTTCTCTACATGTTCAGTACGATTGTGTACAATATCTGACATGCATAATAAAAAAATAGTTAGATTTTGTAAGGCCTAAGGGGTGCATGCAAAAATCAAGACTGATGGTAGCAAATGAGTGGATGGATCCAAAACTAATGATAGCAGGTAGATTATAGCTTCAGTTTAAAAAGATAGACAATGGATCATTTATTGTTTGTTGCCCACCCAACATGAACCACATAGAAGACCCCAGATGAACCAGATAGTAGACAGATACTATTCATTGCTGGCTTGATATGAGACCCATGGGCAATTCAAAACTCAAGATTGAACGATAAAGTAGCAGGTAATAATAACCGATGTATAACGTAAGCAAACAGGAAAGACTGCGACCTCTCTTCCGGAACTGTGTAGTCCTCAGGTTCATCTGCTCAATCGATGGTGGTAATGCAGTTGGCGTGGCTGCCGGCAACGGGGAAGATGATCTGAGGCGGCGAAAGGAAGTCTGCAGGGGGGATCTCTGCTGCAGTGAACGCTTCTGTCGATGGTGCACCTCAGGTGGGGTGGATGACGACACGGCAGGAGCAGGACATAACACACCGAGTTTTCTTTGACGCCTATCTGAAAATGAAGTAAATTTGTAAGGGCTCCTTAGAATTGGAGGATTCTATAAACGCAGGGACAGGAAAAACACAAGAATATGATAAGAATGCACGTGCAAAACAGAGCATTTGGAAACATAGGATTTCAGTCAACCTGGGTGTTTGGCTCACATGAATTGGAAGAACAGAGGAATGGAGAAACAAAGTGATGCGACGAGTGTACAACCTCTTTGGCATAGCCTTGTGGACCTCAGCATCTTTGGGTTGGACGTGGAGGATGGTGATGATGCTGGTGTGACTGTCGGAGGCGGGGAAGAAGATCCGAGGCCTCTAGAAACGGCGCTGAGGGTACTGCTCTGCTGTGATGGACGGTTCCGTCGTTGGAGCAGCTCCGCTAAGGTGTACGGCGATGAGGCTGAAGCATGACAAGACAGACAACGTTAATCTGAAGTGGGACCCTAATATCATCTTCAATAGATGATGTAAAATACATCACCAAAAAGTGCTAGATGTAAAACGCATCAGGCGCGCCACGGCCGCTCCGACGGATGCTGTAAGTACTGTTCACTCTGAACTTAAATGAAGAAAATGAACTTCACAGTCAAAACTGAATTTTACTATCGAAACTGATTGAACTAGTAACAGAGCATTGCAAAGATGTTTAGGGCGTTCGAGCACTAGTAGCAGAGAAGCAGTGATCTAAATCAGCAGATGCTCGAGCAGGGAATGCACTAGCAGAGAGCAAGTCGTGCAGTAGCACCGCGAGCGAGTGCTAAAGCAGCAACTCCTGTAGATGCCGGAGGTCATGCAGCAGAAGCAGCAGCAGCGCAAGCAAGAGCAAGAGCAGAGCAGCAGCACGAACGAAAGCAGGAGCAGTGCAGCAGCGCGACCGACAGCAAGAACAGAGCCGCAACGCGAGCGAGAGCCGGAGCAACTGCAGCTAGTGTCGTTGTGGAAGTCGCCGCCGAGGAAGCAACGACATGGGGGAGAGACGCCGTGGATGATGTGGCTGGCGACGGGGCCGTCGATGGAGACACGCCATGTCTGCTCGGTATCGAGCACCGGCAGCCCCGTGAGATCGAATAAAAGATAAAATGCAGCGGTGAGTGTAGAACCTCCTTGGTGGCACCGAGTTGGCCTCGGCTTCATCGGAGGAATTGGTGAGGGTGGTGCGGTTCCGGTGGGGCAGGTCAAGACGGCGCTGTGGGGATTGAGGTGGCGCGATAGACGAGGCGAATGTCGGGGCAGCTCCTTGGAGGTGGAGGACGGGGCGGCTGATCCGGCAGGATGACGAGATCGACAATGGATCCTCATCCGGTGCGGTGGATGAGGGACGACGAGATGTTGCGGTGGACGACGTAGTCGGGGAAGAGTCTCCGGCTGGGCGACGGTCGGGAGGCCGACGGAGGAGCGTGGGGTTTCGCGGGTTTTGGCGGCCTCGGTGTACGAATGGGGGGGGGCGAAGGGGGAGGGGGGAGCCAAGCTTAGGGACGCGCTTGTCCGAAATGTAGGGTAATGGGGGGGTGAAGGGGGAGGGGGAGCCAAGCTTAGGGACGCGCTTGTCCGAAATTTAGGGTAAGTTACCAGCGTACCCCCACCGATTTTGACACCGCGACGTGGAGCTTCATTTCCGGCTGAGGGGTAGAAGGGGGATTTCGCGTGCCTGGGCTGCGGGAGCGATTTCGGATGAGGAGGGAGTTCTCGCGCGCGTCCAAATTTCGGGATAACAAGGTGCGGCGCGGGTTGAAGAAGCGGGAGTTTCAAAGCAGGTGAGACAAAAGATACTCGAGCTTGAAAATTTCGGGATAACAAGGTGCGGATTCCTTGTTCGGCAGAACAAACTTAACGTGTAAAAAAAATTCATACAAGACATAGGAGAGTCATGTCCCCTTTTACTATATTGCTATAGATACCATTGAAAAAACTACAAGAAAAATGTAAAAAAAAATCGGGAGAACAAGATTACCCTGCACAGTACCAAATCGATTCGCACTTCCCTCAACAACAACAAAAAATAAATCAATTCCCACCAAAGAAAGAGTAATGTCCCTTTTTATATGATTATAGATGCCATGATCTCGAATTTCAATTTTTGAATCCATGTTATGTTGAATTCGAATATATCGTTAGGTGACCTTGCGGTTTATAATTGATGTAGTCGTACATTTTGATCTTCCATCATATATGAACATTTTACTCCACCATGTGAACATATATATTGTCGTCTACCATCTGGACTATATTTGAATCAATTTTCCTTATTTGAATACGATTGTTGTCAAGTTATACAATAATTTAAATATTATCTTGATAACAAAAAACATACATATAGAAGTAATCATATTTCACTATGAACTACATGTACCATACGCTCTCCAATTCAAATATTTGTATCCATTTTATGTTGAATTCAAATCATAGTACATTATTGGTCTAGGTAGCGAGATGTTTGGGATAATCTAAACCCTGTTTTCATACGTATAATTTTTGGCTGAATTGGGACAAGTTTTGGTATAAGCCTCTTGCAAAACCAGAGATTCTCTCAACAAGCCTCGTGGTTCCGAGAGGGAACGTGTCACCTTTGTGTGTGAAACGATATACGCTGCCTCCCCCCTGATTTTATTTACAAAGGTAACATAGAACTATATAAGTGCCCTACTAAATTTTGGAATTATTTCGGGTTCATTTGGCCTTTTTATACATTAATTGAGTTTCTAGACTTTTAATGTGCATAATCTAAATATGAATTGCATGCACATGCTCCGGTGCACCAAAGTGGGTTGAAAAGTCACATGTGTGTCCTTGGTTGAATTTCTAGGTCCCATGGAAGAAATGAGAATGAAATTCAAACATCTGGGCGTCATGACTCGGCCGAGAACATCGAGAAACTTTGATTTTAAATTCATGTAAATCCAAAACTCGCCTGGAAATCATGAAACTTGGCATGGTGTCATGTCATGGCACTAACATGTTGTGGTAAAAAATTGGGCTGATTTGGAAGCTCGTGGTTCTAAGAGGGAACGTGCCACCTTTGAGTGTGAAACGATATACGCTGCCCCCCTTGAGTTTCTTAACAAAGGCAACATAGAACTACATTAGTGCCCTGTTAAATTTTGGAATTATTCTGGGTTCGTTTGTCGTTTTTTATACATTAATTGAGTTTCTGGTCATTTAATGTGCATAAGTCAAATTTGAACTACAAGCACATGCTCTCGTGCACCAAAGTTGGTTGAAAAATCACATTTGTGTCCTCGGGTGAATTTCTAGGTCCCATGCAAGAAATGAGAATAAAATTAAAACATCTCGGCATCGTGGCTCGGCCGAGAACATTGAGAAACTTGGTTTTAAAATTCTTGTAAATCCAAAACACGTCTGAAAATCATGAAACTTGACATGGATGTCATGTCATGGTACTACCACGCTGTGGTAAAAAAATTGGCCGAATAGGAACAGATTTTGGTCTAAGCTTTTGCAAACCGAAGCTTCTCTCAAGAAGGCTCGTGGTTCTGAGAGGGAACGTGCCACCTTTGAGTGCGAAATGATATACATTGTCCCCCTTGAGTTTATTTACAAAGGCAACATAGAACTACATGAGTGCCCTGTTAAAATTTGGAATTATGCCGGCTTCGTTTGGCCTTATTTACACATTAATTGAGTTTTTGGTTATTTAATGTGCATAATTCAAATTTGAACTACAAGCACATGCTCCCGCGCACAAAAGTTGGTTGAAAAATCACATTTGTGTCCTCGGGTGAATTTCTACTCCCTCCTTCCATCTATATAGGTCCTAATGCGTTTTTCGAGGCTAACTTTGACCAAATGTTAGAGCAATAATATATGACATGCAACTTACATAAAGCATACCTTCAATTTTGTATGTCAAAGGAGCTTCCAATAATATAATTTTCATAGTATACATCTCATGTGCTATTAATCTTGTCAATAGTCAAAGGCTATCTTAAAAAACACATTAGGCCCTATATAGATGGAAGGAGGGAGTAGGTCCCATGCAAAAAATGAGAATAAAATTCAAACATCTGGGCATCGTGGCTCGGTCAAGAACATTGAGAAACTTGGTTTTAAAATCATGAAACTTGGCATTGTGTCATGTCATGGTAGTACCATGCCGTGGTCAAAAAATTGGCCGAATAGGAACAAATTTTGGTATAAGCTTCTTGCAAATCGGAGCTTCTCTCAAGAAGGCTAGTGGTTCTGGGAGGGAAATTCTCACCTTTGTGTGCATAATTCAAATTTGAAATACAAGCACATGTTCCAGTGCACCAAAGTTGGTTGAAAAATCACATGTGTGTCCTCGGGTAAATTTCTAGGTTCCATGCAAGAAATGGGAATGAAATTCAAAATTCTGGGCGTCGTGGCTGGGTTGGAAACATTGAGAAACTTAGTTTTTTAATTCCTGTAAATCCAAAACACGCATGAAAATAATGAAACTTGGCTTGGTGCCATGACATGGCACCAACATGCTGTGGTAAATTTGCAGTATGATTTGCGAAGGCGCACACATTAACAATCAACAAAGTCATTTTGGAACAAGTGTTGTCATGTTACAATCGGAAACACAAGTATTATTGAAACCGTGGGCGTTCTACTTACTAGTACCATTTACGTGCCGCCACGCGTCCCCATTTTTATTAGCTAGGAGGCGCCGTGTAGGGTAGCTATCTGAGTACGAGAGGCGTGCGATCAGACCCCTGCGCGTGCTTATCGGGAGGAGAGCCCTTTGACCTCCATCTGCCGTCCACCTCTCTCCCAAGGTATCCATTAATGGTGCCTGAGCCTCTGTTTAATGGCGTGGCTATGTCTCACTCGACTGAGATTCAAGAGAGAAAAAAGAAAATCTGAAAGCACGGATCTTGATGTAAGATCCGACGGACCTATATAGCATCTACTACGACTTATAGCAAGACTGATGAATATATAAGGATGATTAATTTTTTTTGATCAAAGAAGGGATTGACCCTTTCGATTTTCACTACCGAAAACCACCACAATTCACAAGAAGTTCAGCACAACTCCAGCCTAACACGAAGGACTAAAAGCTACCAGATTGAAATCGCAACATCCCAAGAGGCCAACAAAGGCCAAACATCCGCGCTAGAACCCAACATTTCACAACCGACGACACAATCCACATCCTAAACCGATTATTACATCAAAAGAAACCAGGAAACTAGTCTCCGCGGAGAGCGGCGATGAGCTCTTTCGTGTCCTCACACTACAAGAAATTGTTGGGGAACGTAGCAATAATTCAAAATTTTCCTACATGTCACCAAGATCAATCTAGGAGATACTAGCAACGAGAGAGAGAGAGTGCATCTTCATACCCTTGAAGATCGCTAAGCGGAAGCGTTCAAGAGAACGGGGTTGATGGAGTCGTACTCGTCGTGATCCAAATCACCGATGATCCTAGTGCCGAATGGACGACACCTCCGCGTTCAACACACGTACGGAACGGAGAGACGTCTCCTCCTTCTTGATCTAGCAAGGGGAGAGGAGAGGTTGATGGAGATCCAGCAGCACAACGGCGTGGTGGTGGAAGTAGCGGGATCCCGGTAGGGCTTCGCCAAGCACAAGCGGGGAGGAAGAGGTGTCACGGGAGGGAGGGAGGCGCCAGGGCTTTAGGTGTGGCTGCCCTCCCTCCCCTCCACTATATATAGGGGCCTAGGGGGGGCGCCGGCCCCTTGTAGATCCCATCTAGGGAGGGGGCGGCAGCCCTAGGGGTGGCTTGGCCTCCAAGCCAAGTGGAGGCGCCCCCACCCCTTAGGGTTTCCAACCCTAGGCGCATGGGAGGCCCAAGGGGGCGCACCAGCCCACCAGGGGCTGGTTCCCACGTCCCTTCAGCCCATGGGGCCCTCCGGGATAGGTGGCCCCACCCGGTGGACCCCCGGGACCCTTCCGGTGGTCCCGGTACAATACCGATGACCCCCGAAACTTTCCCGGTGGCCGAAACTGGACTTCCTATATACAAATCTTTACCTCCGGACCATTCCGGAACTCCTCGTGACATCCGGGATCTCATCCGGGACCCCGAACAACTTTCGGTTTACCGCAACTAATATCTCTACAACCCTAGCGTCACCGAACCTTAAGTGTGTAGACCCTACGGGTTCGGGAACCATGCAGACATGACCGAGACAAATCTCCTGTTAATAACCAACAGCGGGATCTGGATACCCATGTTGGCTCCCACATGCTCCACGATGATCTCATTGGATGAACCACGATGTCAAGGATTCAATCAATCCCGTATACAATTCCCTTTTTCTATCGGTACGATACTTGCCCGAGATTTGATCGTCGGTATCCCGATACCTCGTTCAATCTTGTTACCGGCAAGTCTCTTTACTCGTTCCGTAACACATCATCCCGTGATCAACTCCTTGGTCACATTGTGCACATTATGATGATGTCCTACCGAGTGGGCCCAGAGATACCTCTCCGTTACACGGAGTGACAAATCCCAGTCTCGATTCGTGCCAACCCAACAGAAACTTTCGGAGATACCCGCAGTGCACCTTTATAGCCACCCAGTTACGTTGTGACATTTGGTACACCCAAAGCATTCCTACGGTATCCGGGAGTTGCACAATCTCGTGGTCTAAGGAAATGATACTTGACATTAGAAAAGCTTTAGCATACGAACTACACGATCTTGTGCTAGGCTTAGGATTGGGTCTTGTCCATCACATCATTCTCCTAATGATGTGATCCCGTCATCAACGACATCCAATGTCCATGGTCAGGAAACCGTAACCATCTATTGATCAACGAGCTAGTCAACTAGAGGCTTACTAGGGACATGGTGTTGTCTATGTATCCACACATGTATCTGAGTTTCCTATCAATACAATTCTAGCAATGATAATAAAAGATTATCATGAACAAGTAAATATAATAATAACTAATTTATTATTGCCTCTAGGGCATATTTCCAACAGTCTCCCACTTGCACTAAAGTCAATAATCCAGTTCACATCGCTATGTGATTAACACTCAAGGTCACATCCCCATGTGACTGACACCCAAGGAGTTCACTGGAGTCAATAATCTAGTTCACATTACCATGTGATTAGCACTCAATGAGTTCTGGGTTTGATCATGTTATGCTTGTGAGAGATGTTATAGTCAACGGGTCTGAACCTTTCAGATCCGTGTGTGCTTTACAAATCTCTATGTCATCTTGTAGATGCAGCTACCACGCTCTATTTGGAGCTATTCCAAATAACTGTTCTACTATACGAATCCGGTTTACTACTCAGAATGATCCAGATTAGTGTCAAAGATTGCATCGGCGTAACCCTTTACGACGAACTCTTTTACCACCTCCATAATCGAGAAAATTCCTTAGTCCACTAGTTACTAAGGATAACCTTGACCGTTGTCCTGTGATCCATTCCTAGATCACACTTGTACCCCTTGACTGACTCATGGCTTGGCACACTTTAGGTGCGGTACACAACATAGCATACTTTAGAGCCTACGTCTAAATCATAGGGGACGACCTTCGTCCTTTCTCTCTATTCTGCCGTGGTCAGGTCTTGAGTTTTACTCAATACTCATACCTTATAACACAGCCAAGAACTCCTTCTTTGCCGATCTATTTTTGAACTCCTTCAAAATTTTGTCATGAAAGTACTATTAAGCGATTTTGATCTATCCTTATAGATCTTGATGCTCAATGTTCAAGTAGCTTAATCCAGGTTTTCCATTGAAAAACACTTTTCAAATAACCCTATGTGCTTTCCAGAAACTCTACATCATTTTTGATCAACAACATATACTCATCAGAAATTCTATAGTGCTCCCACTCACTTCTTTGGAAATACAAGTTTCTCATAAACTTTGTATAAACCCAAAATCTTTGATCATCTCATCAAAGCATACATTCCAACTCCGAGATGCTTACTCCAGTCCTTAGAAGGGTTGCTGGAGCTTTGCATACTTGTTAGCATCTTTCAGGATTGAAAAAACCTTCTGGATGTATCACATACAACCTTTCCTCAAGAAAAACGTCGAGGAAACAATGTTTTGACATCCTATCTGCAAGATTTCATAAATAATGCAGTAACTGCTAACATAATTCCAACAGACTCTTAGCATCGCTACGAGTGAGAAAGTCTCATCATAGTCAACTCCTTGAACTTGTCGGGAAACATCTTAACGACAAGTCGAGCTTTCTTAATGGTGACACTTACCATCATTGTCCGTCTTCCTTTTAAAATCCATCTGCACCCAATAGCCTTACGACCATCAAGTAGTTCTTTCAAAGTCTATACTTTGTTTTATACATGGATCCTTTCTCGGATTTTATGGCCTCGAGCCATTCGTCGGAATCCGGGCCCACCATCGCTTCTCCATAGCTCGTAGGTTCATTGTTGTCTAGCAACATGACTTCCAAGACAGGATTACGTACCACTCTGAAGTTATACACATCCTTGTCGACCTATGAGGTTTGGTAGTGACTTGATCCAAAGTTTCATGATTACTATCATAAGCTTCCACTTCAATTGGTGTAGGTGCCACAGGAACAACTTCATGTGCCCTGCTACACACTAGTTGAAGTGACGGTTCAATAACCTCATCAAGTCTCCACCATCCTCCCACTCAATTCTTTCTTGAGAAACTTTTCCTCGAGAAAGGACCCGTTTCTAGAAACAATCACTCTTGCTTCCGGATCTGAAATAGGAGGTACACCCAACTATTTTTGGGTATTCTATGAAGATGCATTTATCCGCTTTGGGTTCGAGTTTATGAGCCCGAAACCTTTTCACATAAGCGTCGCAACCCCAAACTTTTAAGAAACGATAGCTTAGGTTTTTCTAAACCATAGTTCATACGGTGTCGTCTCAACGGAATTGTGTGGTGCCCTATTTAAAGTGAATGTGGTTGTCTCTAATGCCTAACCCATAAACGATAGTGGTAATTCAATAAGAGACATCATGGTATGCACCATATCCAATGGGGTGCAGTTACAATGTTCGGACACACCATCACACTATGGTGTTCCAGGTGGTATTAGTTGTGAAACAATTTCCACAATGTCTTAATTATGTGCCAAACTCGTAACTCAGATATTCATCTCTATGATCATATCATAGACATTTCATCATCTTGTCACGACGATCTTCAACTTCACTCTGAAATTACTTGAACCTTTCAATAATTTAGACTTGTGTTTCATCAAGTAAATATACTTAGCATCTACTCAAATCATCTGTGAAGTAAGAACATAACGATATCCACCACGTGCCTCAGCACTCATTGGACTGCACACATCAAAATGTATTACTTCCAACAAGTTGCTTTCTTGTTCCATCTTACTGAAAACGAGGCCTTTCAGTCATCTTGCCCATGTGGTATGATTTGCATGTCTCAAGTGATTCAAAATCAAGTGAGTCCAAACGATCCATCTGTATGGAGTTTCTTCATGCATATCTACCAATAGACATGGTTCGCATGTCTCAATCTTTTCAAAAATGAGTGAGTCCAAAGATCCATCAACGTGGAGCTTCTTCATGCGTTTTATACCATCATGACTCAAATGGCAGTGCCACAAGTATGTGGTACTATCATTACTATCTTATATCTTTTGGCATGAACATGTGTATCACTATGATCGAGATTCAATAAGCCATTTATTTTAGGTGCAAGACCATTGAAGGTATTATTCAAGTAAACAGAGTAACCATTATTCTCCTTAAATGAATAACCGTATGGCGATAAACATAATCCAATCATGTCTATGCTCAACGCAAACACCAAATAACAATTATTTAGGTTTAACACCAATCTCGATGGTAGAGGGAGCGTGCGATGTTTGATCACATCAACCTTGGAAACACTTCCAACATATCGTCATCTCACCTTTAGCTAGTCTCCGTAGCCTTTTATTTCGAGTTACTAACACTTAGCAACCGAACCGATATTTATTACCCTGGTGCTACTAGGAGTACTAGTAAAGTACACAATAATATAATGTATATTCAAAATACTTCTGTCGACCTTGCCAGCCTTCTCATCTACCAAGTATCTAGGGTAGTTCTGCTTCAGTGACCATTCCCCTCATTATAGAAGCACTTAGTCTCGGGTTTGGTTCAACCTTGGGTTTCTTCACTAGAGCAGCAACTGATTTGCCGTCTCATGAAGTATCCCTTCTTTCCCTTGCCCTTCTTGAAACTAGTGGTTTTACTAAACATCAACAATTGATGCTCCTACTTGATTTCTACTTTCACGGTGTCAAACAACGCGAATTGCTCAAGGATCATCATGTCTATCCCTGATATGTTATAGTTCATCACTAAGCTCTAATAGCTTGGTGGCAGTGACTATGGAGAACTATCACTATCTCATTTGGAAGATTAACTCCCACTCAATTCAAGCGATTGTAGTACTCAGACAATCTGAGCATATGCTCAACGATTGAGCTTTACTCCCTTAGTTTGCAGGCTTAAGAAACTTGTCAGAGGTCTCATACCTCTTGATGTGGGCATTAGTCTGAAATCCCAATTTCAGTCTTTGGAACATCTCATATGTTCTGCGACGTTTCAAAATGTCTTTGGTGCCACAATTCTAAACTATTAGTATTACGCACCGAACTATCACGTAGTCATCAAAACGTGCATGTCAGATGTTTCCCAACATCTACAGACGATGCTCGAGGTTCAACGCACTGAGCGGTGCATTAAGGACATAGCTAGCCCTTCTATGCAGCAATGAGGACAATCCTCAGTTCACGGACCCAGTCTGCATAATTGCTACTGTCAACTCTCAACTAAATTTTCTCTAGGAACATATCTAAAACAGTAGAACCAAAGCGTGAGCTACGACATAATTTGCAAAGACCTTTTGACTATGTGCATGATAATTAAGTTCATCTAATCAAATTATTCAATGAACTCCCACTTAGATAGACATCCCTCTAGTCATCTAAGTGATACATGATCCGAGTCAACTAGGCCTTGTCCGATCATCACGTGAGACGGACTAGTCATCATCGGTGAACATCTTCATGTTGATCGTATCCACTATACGACTCATGTTCGACCTTTCGGTCTTCCGTGTTCCGAGGCCATGTCTGTACATGCTAGGCTCGTCAAGTTAACCTAAGTGTATTGCGTGTGTAAATCTGGCTTACACCCGTTGTATGCGAACGTTAGAACCTATCACACCCAATCATCACGTGGTGCTTCGGAACAACGGACCTTAGCAATGGTGCACAGTTAGGGGGAACACAATCCTTGATATTTTAATGAGGGATCATCTTATTTATGCTACCGTCGTTCTAAGCAAATAAGATGTAAAAACATGACAAACATCACATGCAAATCATAAAGTGACATGATATGGCCAATATCATCTTGCGCCTTTGATCTCCATCTTCGAGGCGCGGCATGATCACCTTCGTCACCGGCATGACACCATGATCTCCATCATCATGATCTCCATCATTGTGTCTTCATGAAGTTGCCTCATCAACTATTACTTCTACTACTATGGCTAACGGTTAGCAATAAAGTAAATTAATTACATGACGTTTATGTTGACACGCAGGTCATAAATAAATTAAGACAACTCCTATGGCTCCTGCTGGTTGTCATACTCATCGACATGCAAGTCGTGATTCCTATTACAAGAACATGATCAATCTCATACATCACATATATCATTCATCACATCCTTTTGGCCATATCACATCACAAAGCAAACCCTGCAAAAACAAGTTAGACGTCCTCTAATTGTTGTTGCATGTTTTACGTGGCTGGTATGGGTTTCTAGCAAGAACGTTTCTTACCTACGCAAAACCACAGCGGTGATATGCCAGTTGCTATTTACCCTTCATAAGGACCCTTTTCATCAAATCAGATCCGACTAAAGTGGGAGAGACAGACACCCGCCAGCCACCTTATGCATCAAGTGCATGTCAGTCGGTGGATCCAGTCTCACATAAGTGTACGTGTAAGGTCGGTCCGGGCCGCTTCATCCCACAATGCCGCCGAATCAAGATAAGACTAGTAACGGCAAGCAAATTGAAAAAATCATCGCCCACAACTACTTTGTGTTCTACTCGTGCATAGAATCTACGCATAGACCTAGCTCTGATACCACTATTGGGGAACGTAGCAATAATTCAAGATTTTCCTACGTGTCACCAAGATCAATCTGTTGGAAATATACCCTAGAGGCAATAATAAAAGCATTATTATTATATTTCCTTATTCATGATAATTGTCTTTATTCATGCTATAATTGTGTTATCCGGAAATCGTAATACATGTGTGAATAACAGACACCAACATGTCCCTAGTAAGCCTCTAGTTGACTAGCTCGTTGATCAACAGATAGTCATGGTTTCCTGACTATGGACATTGGATGTCATTGATAACGAGATCACATCATTAGGAGAATGATGTGATGGACAAGACCCAATCCTAAACATAGCACAAGATCTATAGTTCGTTTGCTAGAGTTTTCCAATGTCAAGTATCCTTTCCTTAGACCATGAGATCGTGTGACTCCCGGATACCGTAGAGTGCTTTGGGTATACCAAACGTCACAACGTAACTGGGTGACTATAAAGGTAGACTACGGGTATCTCCGAAAGTGTCTGTTGGGTTGACATGGATCAAGACTGGGATTTGTCACTCCGTATGACGGAGAGGTATCACTGGGCCCTCTCGGTAATGCATCATCATAATGAGCTCAAAGTGACCAAGTGTCTGGTCACGGGATCATGCATTACGGTACAAGTAAAGTGACTTGCCGGTAACGAGATTGAACGAGGTATTGGGATACCGACGATCGAATCTCGGGCAAGTAACATATTGATTGACAAAGGGAATTGCATACGGGGTTGATTGAATCCTCGACATCGTGGTTCATCCGATGAGATCATCGTGGAGCATGCGGGAGCCAACATGGGTATCCAAATCCCGCTGTTGGTTATTGACCGGAGAGTCGTCTCGGTCATGTCTGCTTGTCTCCCGAACCCGTAGGGTCTACACACTTAAGGTTCGGTGACGCTAGGGTTGTGAAGATATGTATATGCAGTAACCCGAATATTGTTCGGAGTCCCGGATGAGATCCCGGACGTCACGAGGAGTTCCGGAATGGTCTGGAGGTAAAGAATTATATATAGGAAGTGCTGTTTCGGCCATCGGGACAAGTTTCGGGGTCACCGGTATTGTACCGGGACCACCGGAAGGGTCCCGGGGGTCCACCGGGTGGGTCCACCTATCCCGGGGGGCCCCATGGGCTGAAGTGGGAAGGGACCCAGCCCAAAGTGGGCTGGGGCGCCAAACCCCAAGGGCCCATGCGCCTAGGGTTGGGGGGGAACCCTAAGGGGGGGCGCCCCCTTGCTTGGGGGGCAAGCCCCCCACCCCTTGGCCGCCGCCCCCCTAGGAGATCCCATCTCCTAGGGCCGGCCACCCCCCCTTGGCACCCCTATATATAGTTGAGGAGAGGGAGGACTTCATACCTCAGCCTTGGCGCCTCCCTCTCTCCCCGTTACGTCTCTCTCTCGTAGCATAGGCGAAGCCCTGCTACTGTGACGCCCTGCATCCACCACCACGCCGTCGTGCTGCTGGATCTTCATCAACCTCTCCTTCCCCCTTGCTGGATCAAGAAGGAGGAGACGTCTCCCGTCCCGTACGTGTGTTGAACGCGGAGGTGCCGTCCGTTCGGCGGTTGGTCATCGGTGATTTGGATCACGTCGTGTTCGACTACATCATCACCGTTCTTTGAACGCTTCCGCACGCGATCTACAAAGGTATGTAGATGCATCTGATGACTTGTTGCTAGATGAACTCCTAGATGGATCTTGGTGAAAACGAGTAGGAAAATTTTTGTTTTCTGCAACGTTCCCCAACAGTGGTATCAGAGCTAGGTCTATGCGTAGTTCTTCTTGCGCGAGTAGAACACAATTTGTTGTGGGCGTAGATTTGTCAACTTTCTTGCCGCTACTAGTCTTTTCTTGCTTCAGCGGTATTGTGGGATGAAGCGGCCCGGACCAACCTTACATGTACGCTTACGTGAGACCGGTTCCACCGACTAACATGCACTAGTTGCATAAGGTGGCTGGCGGGTGTCTGTCTCTCCCACTTTAGTTGGAGCGGATTCGATGAACAGGGTCCTTATGAAGGGTAAATAGAAGTTGACAAATCACGTTGTGGCTTTAACGTAGGTAAGAAGACGTTCTTGCTAGAACCCTAATCCAGCCACGTAAAACTTGCAACAACAATTAGAGGACGTCTAACTTGTTTTTTGCAGCAAGTGGTTTGTGATATGATATGGCCAAAGTTGTGATGAATGATGAATGATCTATATGTGATGTATGAGATGTTCATGCTATTGTAATAGGAATCACGACTTGCATGTCGATGAGTATGACAAACCGGCAGGGAGCCATTAGGAGTTGTCTTTATTTTTTGTATTGACCTGCGTGTCATTGAGAAACGCCATGTATTACTTTACTTTTTTGCTTAACGTGTTAGCCATAGTAGTAGGAAGTAAATAGTTGGCGAGCAACTTCATGGAGACACGATGAATGGAGATCATGGTGTCATGCCGTGACAAGATGATCATGGAGCCCCAAGATGAGATTCAAGGAGCTATGTGATATTGGCCATATCATGGTCACTATTATATTGATGCATTGATGTTTTATCATGTTTGCATCTTGTTTAGCTTAGACGACTGGTAGTAAATAGATGATCCTCATAATAATTAATTCAAGAAGTGTTCCCCCTAACTGTGCGCCGTTGCGACAGTTCGTTGTTTCGAAGCACCACGTGATGATCGGGTGTGATAGATTCCAACGTTCACATACAACGGGTGTAAGACAGATTTACACATGCAAACACTTAGGTTGACTTGACGAGCCTAGCATGTACAGACATGGCCTCGGAACACAGAAGACCGAAAGGTCGAGCATGAGTCGTATAGAAGATACGATCAACATGAAGATGTTCACCGATGTTGACTAGTCCGTCTCACGTGATGATCGGACACGGCCTAGTTAACTCGGATCATGTTATACTTAGATGACTGGAGGGATGTCTATCTGAGTGGGAGTTCATTGAATAATTTGATTAGATGAACTTAATTATCATGAACTTAGTCTAAAATATTTACAATATGTCTTGTAGATCAAATGGCCAACGTTGTCCTCAACTTCAACGCGTTCCTAGAGAAAACCAAGCTGAAAGACGATGGCAGCAACTATACGGACTGGGTCCGGAACCTGAGGATCATCCTCATAGCTGCCAAGAAAGATTATGTCCTACAAGCACCGCTAGGTGATCCACCCGTCCCACAGAACCAAGACATTATGAACGCTTGGCAGACACGTGCTGATGACTACTCCCTCGTTCAGTGCGGCATGCTTTACAGCTTAGAGCCGGGGCTCCAAAAGCGTTTGAGAGACATGGAGCATATGAGATGTTCGAAGAGCTGAAAATGGTTTTTCAAGCTCATGCCCGGATCGAGAGATATGAGGTCTCCGATAAGTTCTTCAGCTGTAAGATGGAGGAAAATAGTTCTGTCAGTGAGCACATACTCACTATGTTTGGGTTGCATAACCGCTTGTCTCAGCTGGGAGTTAACCTCCCGGATGATGTGGTCATTGACAGAATCCTCCAGTCGCTTCCACCAAGCTACAAGAGCTTTGTGATGAACTTCAACATGCAGGGGATGCAAAAGACCATTCCCGAGTTTTTCTCAATGCTGAAATCAGCGGAGATAGAAGTCAAGAAGGAACATCAAGTGTTGATGGTCAATAAAACCACTAAGTTCAAGAAAGCCAAGGGTAAAAAGAACTTCAAGAAGGACGGCAAGGAGGTTGCCGTGCCTAGCAAGCAAGCTGCCGGGAAGAAGCCAAAGAATGGACCCAAGCCCGAGACTGAGTGCTTTTATTGCAAGGGAAGCGGTCACTGGAAGCGGAACTGTCCTAAATACTTAGCAGACAAGAAGGCAGGCAAAACAAAAGGTATATGTGATATACATGTAATTGATGTGTACCTTACTAGTGTCCGTAGTAGCTCCTGGGTATTTGATACTGGTGTAGTTGCTCACATTTGTAACTCAAAGCAGGGGCTGCGGAATAAGCGGAAACTGGCAAAGGACGAGGTGACGATACGCGTCGGGAATGGTTCCAAGGTCAATGTGATCGCCGTCGGCATGCTACCTCTATATCTACCTTCGGGATTAGTTTTAAACCTTAATAATTGTTATTTAGTGCCAGCTTTGAGCATGAACATTGTATCGGGATCTCGTTTAATTCGAGATGGCTACTCATTTAAATCCGAGAATAATGGTTGTTCTATTTATATGAGAGATATGTTTTATGGTCATCCTCCTATGGTGAATGGTTTATTCTTTATGAATCTCGAACGTGATACTACACATGTTCATAATGTGAGTACCAAAAGATGTAAGGTTGATAATGATAGTCCCACATACTTGTGGCACTGCCGCCTTGGTCACATAGGTGTCAAACGCATGAAGAAGCTCCATGCAGATGGACTTTTAGAGTCTCTTGATTATGAATCATTTGACGCGTGCGAACCATGCCTCATGGGTAAGATGACCAAGACTCCGTTCTCAGGAACACTGGAGCGAGCAACCAACTTATTGGAAATCATACATACTGATGTGTGCGGTCCAATGAGTGTTGAGGCTCGCGGTGGCTATCGTTATGTTCTCACCCTCACTGATGACTTGAGTAGATATGGGTATATCTACTTAATGAAACACAAGTCTGAAACCTTTGAAAAGTTCAAGGAATTTCAGAGTGAGGTTGAAAATCAACGTGACAGAAAAATCAAGTTTCTACGATCAGATCGTGGAGGAGAATACTTGAGTCACGAATTTGGCACACACTTAAGAAAATGTGGAATAGTTTCACAACTCACGCCGCCTGGAACACCTCAGCGTAACGGTGTGTCCGAACGTCGTAATCGCACTCTATTAGATATGGTGCGATCTATGATGTCTCTTACCGATTTACCGCTATCTTTTTGGGGCTATGCTTTAGAGACTGCTGCATTCACTTTAAATAGGGCTCCGTCAAAATCCGTTGAGATGACACCGTATGAATTATGGTTTGGGAAGAAACCTAAGCTGTCGTTTCTAAAAGTTTGGGGATGCGATGCTTATGTCAAGAAACTTCAACCTGAAAAGCTCGAACCCAAGTCGGAAAAATGCATCTTCATAGGATACCCAAAAGAAACTATTGGGTACACCTTCTACCTCAGATCCGAAGGCAAGATCTTTGTTGCCAAGAATGGGTCCTTTCTAGAGAAAGAGTTTCTCTCGAAAGAAGTAAGTGGGGGGAAAGTAGAGCTTGATGAAGTATTACCTCTTGAACCGGAAAATGGCGCAACTCAAGAAAATGTTCCTGAGGTGCCTGCACCGACTAGAGAGGAAATTAATGATAATGATCAAGATACTTCTGATCAAGCTCCTACTGAAATTCGAAGGTCCACAAGGACACGTTCCGCACCAGAGTGGTACGGCAACCCTGTCTTGGAAATCATGTTGTTAGACAACAGTGAACCTTCGAACTATGAAGAAGCGATGGCGGGCCCGGATTCCGACAGATGGCTAGAAGCCATGAAATCCGAGATAGGATCCATGTATGAAAATGAAGTATGGACTTTGACTGACTTGCCCGTTGAACGGCGAGCCATAGAAAATAAATGGATCTTTAAGAAGAAGACAAACGCGGATGGTAATGTAACCATCTATAAAGCTCGGCTTGTCGCTAAGGGTTATCGACAAGTTCAAGGAGTTGACTACGATGAGACTTTCTCACCAGTAGCGAAGCTGAAGTCCGTCCGAATCATGTTAGCAATTGCCGCATTCTATGATTATGAAATTTGGCAAATGGACGTCAAAACGGCATTCCTTAATGGTTTCCTTAAGGAAGAATTGTATATGATGCAGCCGGAAGGTTTTGTCGATCCTAAGAATGCTGACAAGGTGTGCAAGCTCCAACGCTCGATTTATGGGCTGGTGCAAGTATCTCGGAGTTGGAACATTCGCTTTGATGAGATGATCAAAGCGTTTGGGTTTACGCAGACTTATGGAGAAGCCTGCGTTTACAAGAAAGTGAGTGGGAGCTCTGTAGCATTTCTCATATTATATGTGGATGATATACTATTGATGGGAAATGATATAGAACTCTTGGAAAGCATAAAGGCCTACTTGAATAAGTGTTTTTCAATGAAGGACCTTGGAAAAGCTGCTTATATATTAGGCATCACGATCTATAGAGACAGATCGAGACGCCTCCTTGGTCTTTCACAAAGCACGTACCTTGACAAGATATTGAAAAAGATCAATATGGATCAGTCCAAGAATGGGTTCTTGCCTGTATTGCAAGGTGTGAGATTGAGCACGGCTCAATGCCCGACCACGGTAGAAGATAGAGAAAAGATGAGTGTCATCCCCTATGCCTCGGCCATAGGGTTTATCATGTATGCCATGCTGAGTACCAGACCTGATGTTAACCTTGTCGTAAGTTTGGTAGGAAGGTACCAAAGTAATCCCGACATGGAACACTGGACAGCGGTCAAGAATATCCTTAAGTACCTGAAAAGGACTAAGGACATGTTTCTCGTTTATGGAGGTGACGGAGAGCTCATCGTAAAGGGTTACGTCGATGCTAGCTTCGACACAGATCTGGATGACTCTAAGTCACAAACCGGATACGTGTATATTTTGAATGGTGGGGCAGTCATCTGGTGCAGTTGCAAGCAAAGCGTCGTGGCGGGATCTACATGTGAAGCGGAGTACATGGCAGCCTCGGAGGCGGCACATGAAGCAATATGTGTGAAGGAGTTCATCACCGACCTAGGAGTCATACCTAATGCGTCAGGGCCAATCAAACTCTTCTGTGACAACACTGGAGCTATTGCACTTGCCAAGGAGCCCAGGTTTCACAAGAAGACAAGGCACATCAAGCGTCGCTTCAACTCCATTCGTGAAAATGTTCAAGATGGAGACATAGATATTTGTAAAGTACATACGGACCTGAATGTAGCAGATCCGTTGACTAAACCTCTCCCTAGAGCAAAACATGATCAACACCAGAATTCCATGGGTGTTCGATTCGTCACAATGTAACTAGATTATTGACTCTAGTGCAAGTGGGAGACTGTTGGAAATATGCCCTAGAGGCAATAATAAAAGCATTATTATTATATTTCCTTATTCATGATAATTGTCTTTATTCATGCTATAATTGTGTTATCCGGAAATCGTAATACATGTGTGAATAACAGACACCAACATGTCCCTAGTAAGCCTCTAGTTGACTAGCTCGTTGATCAACAGATAGTCATGGTTTCCTGACTATGGACATTGGATGTCATTGATAACGAGATCACATCATTAGGAGAATCGTGATGGACAAGACCCAATCCTAAACATAGCACAAGATCTATAGTTCGTTTGCTAGAGTTTTCCAATGTCAAGTATCCTTTCCTTAGACCATGAGATCGTGTGACTCCCGGATACCGTAGGAGTGCTTTGGGTATACCAAACGTCACAACGTAACTGGGTGACTATAAAGGTAGACTTCGGGTATCTCCGAAAGTGTCTGTTGGGTTGACATGGATCAAGACTGGGATTTGTCACTCCGTATGACGGAGAGGTATCACTGGGCCCTCTCGGTAATGCATCATCATAATGAGCTCAAAGTGACCAAGTGTCTGGTCACGGGATCATGCATTACGGTACGATTAAAGTGACTTGCCGGTAACGAGATTGAACGAGGTATTGGGATACCGACGATCGAATCTCGGGCAAGTAACATATCGATTGACAAAGGGAATTGCATACGGGGTTGATTGAATCCTCAACATCGTGGTTCATCCGATGAGATCATCGTGGAGCATGCAGGAGCCAACATGGGTATCCAGATCCCGCTGTTGGTTATTGACCGGAGAGTCGTCTTGGTCATGTCTGCTTGTCTCGCGAACCCGTAGGGTCTACACACTTAAGGTTCGGTGACGCTAGGGTTGTGAAGATATGTATATGCAGTAACCCGAATATTGTTCGGAGTCCCGGATGAGATCCCAGACGTCACGAGGAGTTCCGGAATGGTCCGTAGGTAAAGAATTATATATAGGAAGTGCTGTTTCGGCCATCGGGACAAGTTTCGGGGTCACCGTTATTGTACCGGGACCACCGGAAGGGTCCCGGGGGTCCACCGGGTGGGTCCACCTATCCCGGGGGGCCCCATGGGCTGAAGTGGGAAGGTACCCAGCCCAAAGTGGGCTGGGGCGCCAAACCCCAAGGGCCCATGCGCCTAGGGTTGGGGGGAACCCTAAGGGGGGGCGCCCCCTTGCTTGGGGGGCAAGCCCCCTACCCCTTGGCCGCCGCCCCCCTAGGAGATCCCATCTCCTAGGGCCGGCCACCCCCCCTTGGCACCCCTATATATAGTTGAGGAGAGGGAGGAATTCATACCTCAGCCTTGGCGCCTCCCTCTCTCCCCGTTACGTCTCTCTCTCGTAGCATAGGCGAAGCCCTGCTACTGTGACGCCCTGCATCCACCACCACGCCGTCGTGCTGCTGGATCTTCATCAACCTCTCCTTCCCCCTTGCTGGATCAAGAAGGAGGAGACGTCTCCCGTCCCGTACGTGTGTTGAACGCGGAGGTGCCGTCCGTTCGGCGCTTGGTCATCGGTGATTTGGATCACGTCGTGTTCGACTACATCATCACCGTTCTTTGAACGCTTCCGCACGCGATCTACAAAGGTATGTAGATGCATCTGATGACTCGTTGCTAGATGAACTCCTAGATGGATCTTGGTGAAAACGAGTAGGAAATTTTTTGTTTTCTGCAACGTTCCCCAACACCTGTCTTCACCATCATGCATGTAGACGGGGTTGCACTGGAGTTTCCAGTGCCTCATATGTCATCCGACGTGTGCCATTGGTCCATATGCGTATGTGACAGATGTTTCTAGTTTGTCATGTATGATTTGCCATGACAGTAATTTTATGATGTCACTAATTTAAATTATGCTTAGACAAAATCTGTCTAATTTCCTAACAATATCGAGCTAGAAAAAGAGAGGAGCAAAAGATGGGCGCACAAGCAGTGGAAAACTGGAGGACACCGCGCGCAGGGCAACCGCCCACGCAGCAGTAGACTCTAGAGATATCGGTCAATCATTTACCACGCACCGCACGACGGTACTACGTCCAAACAAATGCGAAATCAAAATCTCTTGATCGTGACAGACATGATTTTGCGGATCGGGTAGGAAGTTCAGAGTTCAAACGCCATAAGATATTGAGCCTCTGTGTGGCACAAGACGATATGCACGCTGGCTCAATCGATCGTCCGCGAGGGATCATATTTAAAATTATTATTTCTTAGATTGACTAGTAAGCGTGCACTTCAAGGGAGTTGGTTGGGAGTTGGTGCATTGTTGAATTTTTCTTAGATGAAGACGTGGCAAGCTCCGCTCTGTATATAGCGGCCAGTGCCGTCGTCCCGCTCCGGCGCCAACCGAATAGGCAGCCATGGCGCTTCTTGTGCTCGCTTCGGCTCCGTCCAACCCCGCCGGCTTCGGACAGTCCGCTCCGTCGGCTCCCAAAAGGCCTCTTTTTATCGGGGCTGCCAAACGGCCAAGCGCACGCTTGGTGTCCGCTCCAGCTTCGCTCCGGCTCCGGCTCGTTGTCGGCACGTCCTCTCTGCCTCCGGCTCTTAGGCTCGGCAGCGCAGCAGCGGCAGCCAGGACAAACATGGTACTGTACAATCGCCATACACATCTTTACTCAAATAAATAAATCAGGATAGAAACACGAATTAGCTCTTTTCTGGTTTCCCTCTTGCTCCTGGCGGCTGGAATCCTAGCCGCCGCCATGAGAGGCAAATCTTCCCGCGCCGTTCTTCGGCGGCTCCCCTTCGCCGGCGGCCTTGATTAGGTGAGAAAGGTCGTTGGATCCACGTATGTGGAACATTTTTACTCCCTCGTAGTCTAGGTTTTTAGGTTGTTCATCGTCTTAGTTTCGACAACGACAATAACAACACTGAATAAAGCTTCAGATCCTTCCCTGACGAGGCCATCGGTCCTATGGTTGGGGACGGATTTGAAAACTAGTCTGTTCAAGTAAGGATGAGGTGGCGACGGCGGCATCCTTGTGGTGGACCCATGTCCTCGGGCTCCGTCGTTGCGACGGCGTTTGCTCCAGCATCGGCGCGGAGCTTGGGAGGTAGTCCAGGAGTGGATGCAGATTGTGGTCTGCATCGACGACATCTAGAAGACGAAACGTGTGCTGGTTCGTGGTTCGTGGATGGCAGGTATGATTTTCTTATTCGGCGTTTTAGTCATGGTGGGGTGTCAGATCTAAAGTTCGATGGTGCATCCGGGTTGTTGCCCCGATCTGATTCAGTCAATAGCAAGGGCTTCACTTTTGGTGATCCATCTTTTTTTTGAAAGTACAGACACAAGCGCTCATATACACGCGCATACACTCACCCTTATGAACGCACACACGCACACCCTACCCCTATGAGCACCTCTGAAAGAATGAGCCGGCATATCATCTTAAGATTTACGAAGTCACCGTAGGCGCCTCGTCATCGATGGGAACATCTTCTCCCACTGAATGCGCATCGCCGGAAATCCTAAAATAAATCCAGGATAAATGCGAGCACTAGGATTTGAACACTGGTGGGCTGGGGATACCACAGTCCCTCTAACCATCCAACCACAGATTGGTTCGCCTTTTGGTGATCCATCTTAGAGGTCCGCAGATCCGTATATCAGTGGTGGAGCCGCGTCGAGCTCCGATGAGGAGGTGATCCATCATCCTTTTTTTTGGTGACTGCTGTGATGGTGCCGGAGGTAGGTGACGGGCATTTGTGTCAAGCTAAGAGATGTTCTGCTATCTTTTCAGTTTCGTCATGTCAGCCTTTACGTGACTTGTATTTTATTTTTTATAATATAAATGAGCCACGTATTGTCATGCAAAAAAATTAAACCAGGAAAACAAATAAATAATTAAACTACACAGGTTCCCGCATGTGTCATTTCCATTTCCGCACGGCATCTTCCAATGGGCCCCTTGAATTTATCCCGACGAATGCTTCAAAAGCAAGTTCTTGTTTTCTTGTGTTTCGACTATGTTATTTATTTATTTTTGCCACCGGCCACCACCGGTTTATACACGGTTTAAATGATATGAGTAGAATATCAAGAGAACTGTAGAAAGTACTTTCTTCATCGTTTTTTTGACACTAGTGTAGTGTCAAAAAACATCTTATATTATGAGACGAAGAGAGTACATGATATCATACTTTCGACTTACTTTATTTTGCCCGGAGAAGAGCATGCATGCAATGAGCTATGTTGATAAAATCCGCCTTGATGCACCTACTAGGCTACATATGGCAGGAACAATTAGGAGACGAGCTCAAGGTGTTGGGAACATGGCGGAGCCCATTCGCTCTACGGGTGAGGCTAGCGCTCAACTTCAAGGGCCTACCATATGAGTACTTTGAGGAGGACCTTGACAACAAGAGCGACCTTCTCCTCAAGTCCAACCCGTTCATTAAGAAGTTGCCCGTTCTCATCCACAACAACAACCTGATATGTGAGTCACTCGTGATCTTGGAGTACATTGAGGAGAAGTTTAGTGATGTGGGTCCAGCCCTCCTCCCCGTTGACCCCTACGAACGTGCCATGGCACGGTTCTGGGCCAGGTACATTGAAGATAAGGTACATACATGTCTGACGACTGTAAACCCACTTACATATATAGCAACATATATATGTCCCACGGACTATGTGGGTGCTCACGCTTGATGAATTGCAGCTAGTCGCCCCATGGTTGAAGATGTTTAGGGCCAACACAAACGAGGAGAAAGCTGAATGGATGAGAGAGACGGTGGAGGCAGTGAAGACGCTGGAGGGGGCGCTCTCCAGAAAATTAGCGCCCTTCTTCGGTGGTGATGATGTCGGGTACGTCGATGTCGTGCTCTCCGGCATGATCGCGTGGATGCAAGGAACTAAGGCACTTTGTGGTGTCGAACTCCTGGACACAACAAAGACCCCACTCCTAGTGGAATGGACGGAGCGCTTCGCTGGGTTGGAAGGTGCTAAGGAGGTTATGCCGGATGTGGACAAGTTGGTTGAGTTTGCCAAGATAAAGCGTGCCAAAATGATGGCACTCGATAATAATTAAGCTGTGCATGCATGCATAGCATGCATTCTCTCTAGTTGTTGGTTGGTGTTTCTCCATCTCAGTAGTTGCAGTTTGATTTACTCATGCAAAGAACAAGGACTGAAAATTATGAAAGAAGTAGATAAGAAGACAATGGGAGTACACATCCTATATCCTATATATACATAAGAAATTGATCTCCACTATCCTATTTATCTCAACATGCACATATGCCACCTCATCAATTATTATTTCCTCTTTCTTAGTTGCATGCTCCATCCAATTAGCATACTTAATGCACATGCAACCATGCATACATGGGAAAATGTCTACCTCAATACACAATCATGCGTGAAAAAAAGTTTTACACTATACAATAATCACATGATACTATTAATTCACATGTATTTATGCTCCATACAACCAATCCCATTAGAATATATTGCAACCATTTCCCGCCGCAACGTGTAGAGTATCATCTAGCTATCTATATGCTTCCGTGCATGATGTAGGCAACCCACCCATTTTTTATTCATTGGGTCTATTCATTTCATCGCTTCTTCTTCCCCTTAGCCGAGATACTTCATGAGTGAGGAGTTAGGCTGGTTATAGTGGGGAGTAACTTAGACTAGTAACATGCATATGTTACTATTACTACTACCTCTGTCCTGATTTATTGGTCCCCTTCGTATTTAGTGTCAATTTTTCACCATAGATTTGTCAATGCATGTCATAAAAAATCATACCACGAGAAACTATGTTCAAATACGAATCCAACATTTTTTGGTGACATGCACTAACATTTTGTTGGTCAAATACATGGTCAAAATTTGACATGAAATATGAAGGGGGCCAATAAACCAGGACGGAGGTAGTACCTCTATAGTTGGTAGTGTGTGGTGTCATGCAATACCTTATTTATTAGGTTCTAGACTCATTTTATCTTATATGTGTACTGTTACCGTAACATATTATGTTACCAAAACATTGTCTTTCCTCATTAATTACTTAACACATACATCATCTATTTTGTCTAGATATGTGTGATATTACCACTTATGCTACTCCCTCTATGAGTAGTCTTAGGGTTCAAGGTCAATTAGCGTGTTTGGAGTGCGTGCATATTTGTGTATGGACAGACCGAGGGACACATAGGCTCCATCCCCACTAGTAATGTGTGACTACACTATTACTACACGACTTGCATATCTAATACGTCTTTGAGGTTTTCGGGATATTATTAATTATATATAGCCTATAATCTAAGAAGCTCAAGGGGGATAGAAGAAGGGGTAGTCCTATACAAACTTCTAGCTCAAATTTCAGGGTTGGCGAGTTTTAGGTTAAGCTAGTTTGTCTATATTTGCTCCACTCATTGAATCCCTCGACATCCATATAATTTGTTTCTTTTTTTTATCATAGTACATTCATCTCTTGAAAACAATGATCTTGGTGTTGATGACTTTCATGCCAAATCCATTCCGACACACTTCATCCATCACCTATGGAACATTTTTTTGTATATTTGAATGCAATTATTGCTCCACGGGTGCCTATGGCCACACCCCTGGTAGCACCTCTTGCGCGTCAACAACCCCCTTCGCGCCCTGCACCGTCGCGTCAACAAGCTCTTGCGCCACCGTCTTAAGTGCCCTTGATCCCTCCCCGTAGTAGTGAATAAAGTGGATCAAGTGCTAGATCCTAGATATAAGGACATCATTTGTTTTAACGGTGGAGAACCAAAACACTAAGAGCCAAAGACTTGCTTCATATGCAATCAGCTAGGTCATAATGTTAACAACTGTGCGACATGGCTGCAACTACATCCAATGGAAACCTACTTTGGTAGGTCCGCTAGGGGATTGAGTTTTTATCACATTGATGTGCCTATACATAATGAGACTAATTGACTCAACGTCAGAAATTTAATAGTCCCAAATGTGGTGAAATGTGAAGTAAGTAGGGATGATTTATAGGAATATTTAATTTGAGTACTTTGTTTTGCAAACAGAAATAGTGGCCTTGGCAGAGCAATGCTCAGTAGAAACATTTCCATGGTTTGGTTTTCTCCTTAAAAGAAAATAGAAGACTTGATTGACTTCTTTGCCCTTCACTTAACTGAAGGGGTGAATTGTTGGAAATATGCCCTAGAGGCAATAATAAAATGATTATTATATTTCATTGTTCATGATAATTGTCTATTATTCATGCTATAATTGTATTATACAGAAATCGTAATACATGTGTGAATACATAGACCACAATGTGTCCCTAGTGAGCCTCTAGTTGACTAGCACGTTGATCAACAGATAGTCATGGTTTCCTGACTATGGACATGGGGATGTCATTGACAACGGGATCACATCATTAGGAGAATGATGTGATGGACAAGACCCAAACCTAAGCATAGCACAAAGATCGTGTAGTTCGTTTGCTGTAGCTTTTCTGAATGTCAAGTATCATTTCCTTAGACCATGAGATTGTGCAACTCCCGGATACCGTAGGAGTGCCTTGGGTGTGCCAAACGTCACAATGTAACTGGGTGACTATAAAGGTACATTATAGGTGTCT
Source organism: Triticum urartu (assembly GCF_003073215.2). NCBI lineage: Eukaryota > Viridiplantae > Streptophyta > Magnoliopsida > Poales > Poaceae > Triticum > Triticum urartu. Next base: position 12,042,788 of record NC_053026.1, read on the forward strand.
CCGAAAGTGTCTGTTGGGTTGGCACGAATCAAGACTGGGATTTGTCACTCCGTATGACGGAGAGGTATGTCTGGGCCCACTCGGTAATGCATCATCATAATGAGCTCAATGTGATCAAGTGGTTGATCACGGGATCATGCATTACGGTACGAGTAAAGTGACTTGCCGGTAACGAGACTGAACAAGGTATTGGGATACCGACGATCGAGTCTCGGGCAAGTAACGTACCGATTGACAAAGGGAATTGAATACAGGATTGATTAAGTCCTCGACATCGTGGTTCATCCGATGAGATCATCGAGGAGCATGTGGGAGCCAACATGGATATCCAGATCCCGCTGTTGGTTATTGACCGGAGAGTCGTCTCGGTCATGTCTGCTTGTCTCCCGAACCCGTAGGGTCTACACACTTAAGGTTCGGTGACGCTAGGGTTGTAGAAATATGAGTATGCAATAATCCAAAAATTGTTCGGAGTCCCGGATGAGATCCTGGACGTCACGAGGAGTTCCGGAATGGTCCGGAGGTGAAGAATTATATATAGGAAGTGTAGTTTCGGCCATCGGGAAAGATTAGGGGTCACCGGTATTGTACCGGGACCACCGGATGGGTCCCAGGGGTCCACCGGGTGGGGCCACCCATCCCGGAGGGCCCCATGGGCTGAATGGGGAGGGGAACCAGTCCATAGTGGGCTGGTGCGCCACCCCCTTGGGCCCCCTGCGCTTAGGGTTGGAAACCCTAGGGTGGGGGGCGCCTCCACTTGCCTTGGGGGGCACTCCCACCCCCTTGGCCGCCGCCCCCTTGGGAGATCCCATCTCCAGGGCCGGCGCCCCCCAGGGGGCCTATATAAAGGAGGGGGAGGGAGGGCAGCCGCACCTGAAGTCTTGGCGCCTCCCTCTCCCCTGCTACACCTCTCCCTCTCGCAGAAGCTCGGCGAAGCCCTGCTGCGATCACTGCTGCATCCACCACCACGCCGTCGTGCTGCTGGATCTTCATCAACCTCTCCTTCCCCCTTGCTGGATCAAGAAGGAGGAGACATCATCCGCTCCGTACGTGTGTTGAATGCGGAGGTGCCGTCCGTTCGGCACTTGGTCATCGGTGATTTGGATCACGGCGAGTACGACTCCATCATCCCCGTTCTCTGAACGCTTCCGCTCGTGATCTACAAGGGTATGTAGATGCACTCCTCTCTCCCTCGTTGCTAGATGACTCCATAGATTGATCTTGGTGATGCGTAGGAATTTTTTTTTTCTGCTACGTTCCCCAATAGTGGCATCATGAGCTAGGTCTATGCGTAGTTACTATGCACGAGTAGAACACAAAGTAGTTGTGGGCGTCGATATTGTCAATTTGCTTGCCGTTACTAGTCTTATCTTGATTCGGCGGCATCATGGGATGAAGCGGCCCGGACCAACCTTACACGTACGCTTACGTGAGACCGGTTCCACCGACTGACATGCACTAGTTGCATAAGGTGGTTGGCGGGTGTCTTTCTCTCCCACTTTAGTCGGATCGGATTCGATGAACAGGGTCCTTATGAAGGGTAAATAGAAATTGGCAATTCACGTTGTGGTTTTGGCGTAGGTAAGAAACGTTCTTGCTAGAAACCTATAGCAGCCACGTAAAAACTTGCAACAACAATTAGAGGACGTCTAACTTGTTTTTGCAGCAAGTGTTTTGTGATGTGATATGGCCAAAGGTTGTGATGAATGATGAATGATATATGTGATGTATGAGATTGATCATGTTCTTGTAATAGGAATCACGACTTGCATGTCGATGAGTATGACAACCGGCAGGAGCCATAGGAGTTGTCTTTATTTATTTATGACCTGCGTGTCAACATAAACGTCATGTAATTACTTTACTTTATTGCTAAAGCGTTAGCCATAGTAGTAGAAGTAATAGATGACGAGACAACTTCAAGAAGACACGATGATGGAGATCATGGTGTCATGCCGGTGACAACGATGATCATGGAGCCCCGAAGATGGAGATCAAAGGAGCAAATGTGATATTGGCCATATCATGTCACTATTTGATTGCATGTGATGTTTATCATGTTTTACATCTTATTTGCTTAGAACGATGGTAGCTTAAATAAGATGATCCCTCGAAATAATTTCAAGAAAGTGTTCCCCCTAACTGTGCACCGTTGCGAAGGTTCGTTGTTTCGAAGCACCATGTGATGATCGGGTGTGATAGATTCTAACGTTCGAATACAACGGGTGTAAGCCAGATTTACACACGCGATACACTTAGGTTGACTTGACGAGCGCCTAGCATGTACCGACATGGCCTCGGAACAGAACCGAAAGGTGAGCATGAGTCGTATAGGAAGATACGATCAAACATGAAGATGTTCACCGATGTTGACTAGTCCGTCTCACGTGATGATCGGACACGACCTAGTTAACTCGGATCATGTTATACTTAGATGACTGGAGGGATGTCTATCTGAGTGGGAGTTCATTGAATAATTTGATTAGATGAACTCAATTATCATGAACTTAGTCTAAAATCTTTACAATATGTCCTGTAGATCAAATGGCCCACGTGTCCTCAACTTCAACGCTGCCGTTCTAGAGAACCAAGCTGAAAGACGATGGCAGCAACTATACGGACTGGGTCCGGAACCTGAGGATCATCCTCATAGCTGCCAAGAAAGATTATGTCCTAGAAGCACCTCTAGGTGACTCACCCATCCCAGAGAACCAAGATGTTATGAACGCTTGGCAGCAGCGTGCTGATGATTACTTCCTCGTTCAGTGCGGCATGCTTTACAGCTTAGAACCGGGGCTCCAAAAGCGTTTTGAGAAACACGGAGCATAAGAGATGTTCGAAGAAATGAAAATGGTTTTTCAAGCTCATGCCCGGGTCGAGAGATATGAAGTCTCCGACAAGTTCTTCAGCTGTAAAATGGAGGAAAATAGTTCTGTCAGTGAGCACATACTCACAATGTCTGGGTTACATAACCGCTTGACTCAGCTGGGAGTTAATCTCCCGGATGACGCGGTCATTGACAGAATTCTTCAGTCGCTTCCACCGAGCTACAAGAGCTTTGTGATGAACTTCAATATGCAGGGGATAGAAAAGACCATTCCTGAGGTATATTCAATGCTGAAATCAGCGGAGGTAGAAATCAAAAAGGAACATCAAGTGTTGATGGTGAATAAAACCACTAAGTTCAAGAAAGGCAAGGGTAAGAAGAACTTCAAGAAGGACGGCAAGGGAGTTGCCGCGCCCGGTAAGCAAGCTGCCGGGAAGAAGCCAAAGAATGGACCCAAGCCTGAGACTGAGTGCTTTTATTGCAAGGGAAGTGGTCACTGGAAGCGAAACTGCCCCAAATACTTAGCGGACAAGAAGGCCGGCATCACGAAAGGTATATGTGATATGCATGTAATTTATGTGTACCTTACCAGTACTCGTAGTAGCTCCTGGGTATTTGATACCGGTGCGGTTGCTCACATTTGTAACTCAAAGCAGGAGCTGCGGAATAAGCGGAGACTGGCAAAGGACGAGGTGACGATGCACGTCGGGAATGGTTCCAAGGTCGATGTGATCACCGTCGGCACGCTACCTCTACATTTACCTACGGGATTAGTTTTAAACCTCAATAATTTTTATTTAGTGCCAGCTTTGAGCATGAACATTATATCAGGATCTCGTTTAATTCGAGATGGCTACTCATTTAAATCCGAGAATAATGGTTGTTCTATTTATATGAGAGATATGTTTTATGGTCATGCTCCGATGGTGAATGGTTTATTCTTAATGAATCTCGAGCGTAATGCTACACATATTCATAGTGTGAATACCAAAAGATGTAAGGTTGATAATGATAGTCCCACATACTTGTGGCAATGCCGCCTTGGTCACATAGGTGTCAAACGCATGAAGAAGCTCCATGCAGATGGACTTTTAGAGTCTCTTGATTACGAATCATTTGACACGTGCGAACCATGCCTCATGGGTAAAATGACCAAGACTCCATTCTCAGGAACAATGGAGCGAGCAACCAACTTATTGGAGATCATACATACAGATGTGTGCGGTCCAATGAGTGTTGAGGCTCGCGGTGGTTATCGTTATGTTCTCACCCTCACTGATGACTTGAGTAGATATGGGTATGTCTACTTAATGAAACACAAGTCTGAGACCTTTGAAAAGTTCAAGGAATTTCAGAGTGAGGTTGAGAATCAACGTGACAGGAAAATCAAGTTCTTGCGATCAGATCGTGGGGGAGAATACTTGAGTCACGAATTTGGCACACACTTAAGAAAATGTGGAATAGTTTCACAACTCACGCCGCCTGAAACACCACAGCGTAATGGTGTGTCCGAACATCGTAATCGCACTCTATTAGATATGGTGCGATCTATGATGTCTCTTACCGATTACCGCTATCATTTTGGGGCTATGCTTTATAGACTGCCGCATTCACTTTAAATAGGGCTCCGTCGAAATCCGTTGAGACGACATCGTATGAATAATGGTTTGGGAAGAAACCTAAGCTGTCGTTTCTAAAAGTTTGGGGATGCGATGCTTATGTCAAGAAACTTCAACCTGAAAAGCTCGAACCCAAGTCGGAAAAATGCGTCTTCATAGGATACCCTAAAGAAACCATTGGGTATACCTTCTACCTCAGATCCGAAGGCAAGATCTTTGTTGCCAAGAATGGATCCTTTCTAGAGAAAGAGTTTCTCTCGAAAGAAGTAAGTGGGAGGAAAGTAGAACTTGATGAAGTATTGCCTCTTGAACCGGAAAGTGGCGCAACTCAGAAAAATGTTCCTGAGGTGCCTGCACCGACTAGAGAGGAAGTTAATGATGATGATCATGAAACTTCAGATCAAGTTGCTACTGAACTTCGTAGGTCCACAAGGACACGTTCCACACCAGAGTGGTACGGCAACCTTGTCTTGGAAATTATGTTGTTAGACAACGGTGAACCTTCGAACTATGAAGAAGCGATGGCGGGCCCGGATTCCGACAAATGGCTGGAAGCCATGAAATCTGAGATAGGATCCATGTATGAAAATGAAGTATGGACTTTGACTGACTTGCCCGATGATCGGCGAGCCATAGAAAATAAATGGATCTTTAAGAAGAAGACAGACGCGGATGGTAATGTGACCATCTATAAAGATCGACTTGTCACTAAGGGTTATCGACAAGTTCAAGGGGTTGACTACGATGAGACTTTCTCATCGGTAGCGAAGCTGAAGTCCGTCTGAATCATGTTAGCAATTGCCGCATTCTATGATTATGAGATATGGCAAATGGACGTCAAAACAGCATTCCTTAATGGTTTCCTTAAGGAAGAATTGTATATGATGCAGCCGGAAGGTTTTGTCGATCCTAAGAATGATGACAAGGTGTGCAAGCTCCAACGCTCGATTTATGGGCTGGTGCAAGCATCTCGGAGTTGGAACATTCGCTTTGATGAGATGATCAAAGCATTTGGGTTTATGCAGACTTATGGAGAAGCCTGCATTTACAAGAAAGTGAGTGGGAGCTCTGTAGCATTTCTCATATTATATGTGGATGACATACTGTTGATGGGAGATGATATAGAATTCTTGGAAAGCATAAAGGCCTACTTGAACAAGTGTTTTTCAATGAAGGACCTTGGAGAAACTGCTTATATATTAGGCATCAAGATCTATAGAGATAGATCGAGACGCCTCATTGGTCTTTCATAGAGTACGTACCTTGACAAGATATTGAAAAAGTTCAAAATGGATCAGTCAAAGAAGGGGTTCTTGCCTGTATTACAAGGTACAAGATTGAGCACAGCTCAAAGCCCGACCACGGCAGAAGATAGAGAAAAGATGAGTGTCGTCCCCTATGCCTCGGCCATAGGGTCTATCATGTATGCTATGCTGTGTACCAGACCTGATGTAAACCTTGCCGTAAATTTGGTAGGAAGGTACCAAAGTAATCCCGGCATGGAACACTGGACAGCGGTCAAGAATATCCTGAAGTACCTGAAAAGGAATAAGGAAATGTTTCTCGTTTATGAAGGTGACGAAGAGCTCGTCGTAAAGGGTTACGTCGATGCTAGCTTCGACACAGATCTGGATGACTCTAAGTCACAAACCGGATACGTGTATATTTTGAATGGTGGGGCAGTAAGCTGGTGTAGTTGCAAGCAAAGCGTGGTGGCGGGATCTACATGTGAAGCGGAGTACATGACAGCCTCGGAGGCAACACACGAAGCAGTCTGGGTGAAGGAGTTCATTACCGACCTAGGAGTCATACCCAATGCGTCGGGCCCGATGACTCTCTTCTGTGACAACACTGGAGCTATTGCCCTTGTCAAGGAGCCCAGGTTTCACAGGAAGACCAGGCATATCAAGCGTCGCTTCAACTCCATTCGTGAAAGTGTTCAAAATGGAGACATAGAAATTTGTAAAGTACATACAGACCTGAATGTGGCAGATCCATTGACTAAACCTCTCCCAAGATCAAAACATGATCAACACCAGAATTTCATGGGTGTTCGATTCATCACAATGTAACTAGATGATTGACTCTAGTGCAAGTGGGAGACTATTGGAAATATGCCCTAGAGGCAATAATAAAATGATTATTATATTTCCTTGTTCATGATAATTGTCTATTATTCATGCTATAATTGTATTATTCGGAAATCGTAATACATGTGTGAATACATAGACCACAATGTGTCCCTAGTGAGCCTCTAGTTGACTAGCACATTGATCAACAGATAGTCATGGTTTCCTGGCTATGGACATGGGGATGTCATTGATAATGGGATCACATCATTAGGAGAATGATGTGATGGACAAGACCCAAACCTAAGCATAGCACAAAGATCATGTAGTTCGTTTGCTGTAGCTTTTCTGAATGTCAAGTATCATTTCCTTAGATCATGAGATTGTGCAACTCCCGGATACCGTAGGAGTGCCTTGGGTGTGCCAAACGTCACAACGTAACTGGGTGACTATAAAGGTACATTACAGGTGTCTCCGAAAGTGTCTGTTGGGTTGGCACGAATCGAGACTGGGATTTGTCACTCCGTATGACGGAGAGGTATGTCTGGGCCCACTCGGTAATGCATCATCATAATGAGCTCAATGTGATCAAGTGGTTGATCATGGGATCATGAATTATGGTACGAGTAAAGTGACTTGCCGGTAACGAGACTGAACAAGGTATGGATACCGACGATCGAGTCTCGGGCAAGTAACGTAACCGATTGACAAAAGGAATTGAATACGGGAATGATTAAGTCCTCGACATCGTGGTTCATTCGATGAGATCATCGAGGAGCATGTGGGAGGCCAACATGGATATCCAGATCCCGCCTGTTGGTTATTGACGGAGAGTCGTCTCGGTCATGTCTGCTTGTCTCCCGAACCCGTAGGGTCTACACACTTTAAGGTTCGGGTTGACGCTAGGGTTGTGAAATATGAGTATGCAATAATCCGAAAATTGTTCGGAGTCCCGGATGAGATCCTGGACGTCACGAGGAGTTCCGGAATGGTCCGGAGGTGAAGAATTATATATAGGAAGTGTAGTTTCGGCCATCGGGAAAGATTAGGGGTCACCGGTATTGTACCGGGACCACCGGATGGGTCCCAGGGGTCCACCGGGTGGGGCCACCCATCCCGGAGGGCCCCATGGGCTGAAGTGGGGAGGGGAACCAGTCCATAGTGGGTTGGTGCGCCACCCCCTTGGGCCCCCTGCGCTTAGGGTTGGAAACCCTAGGGTGGGGGGCGCCTCCACTTGCCTTGGGGGGCACTCCCACCCCCTTGGCCGCCGCCCCCTTGGGAGATCCCATCTCCAGGGCCGGCGCCCCCCAGGGGGCCTATATAAAGGAGGGGGAGGGAGGGCAGCCACACCTGAAGTCTTGGCGCCTCCCTCTCCCCTGCTACACCTCTCCCTCTCGCAGAAGCTCGGCGAAGCCCTGCTGCGATCACTGCTGCATCCACCACCACGCCGTCGTGCTGCTGGATTTTCATCAACCTCTCCTTCCCCCTTGCTGGATCAAGAAGGAGGAGACGTCATCCGCTCCGTACGTGTGTTGAACGCGGAGGTGCCGTCCGTTCGGCACTTGGTCATCGGTGATTTGGATCACGGCGAGTACGACTGCATCATCCCCGTTCTCTGAACGCTTCCGCTCGTGATCTACAAGGGTATGTAGATGCACTCCTCTCTCCCTGTTGCTAGATGACTCCATAAATTGATCTTGGTGATGCGTAGAAAATTTTAAATTCTGCTACGATCCCCAACATGAATGTCAAGATAACTAAATGGAAGGGCAGTGTTGATCCTTCTTGGAGAATCAATTGAGGGTTGAATCTTGGTTTGAGGGACTTCCTCCTGAATGGTGCGTGTACTTGGGAAGGTTTTTGCACATGGGACTTCCTGTTTTGGCACATTGATCATGTACCACCATTGAAAGATTTGATGCGGGCATTTTTGGTTCCTCCAAACATCCATGTGTTTCTTTGGTTGGTGGTCTATAACATAATATTAACTAGGGATAACCTATCAAAGAAGGACCATTGCTGATACGTCTTGCTTATGATGTTGTGAGAATGAATTGGTGCAATACTTTCTATTTGATTGTGTTGTGGCTAAGAAAGATTGGCAATTTACCGTTGTAGCTTTTGAAATGCCTAGCACTAAATGCATTGATGATATTTCTAAGTTTTGGTGTCGAAATAAATACACGTATATTTAATATGGTTAACTCTATTGCCTCGTGGAGCATTTGGTGCCTTCGAAATTAGTTTTGTTTCCAAGAGAGAACATGGAGAAGTGTAAGATACATGCTAGGAAAAATGAATACTCACCTCCATCAATGGGAAGTGATCTGCGGTGATGCACGCTTAGTGCCGCCAATGTGTTGTCTACTTTTTCTGGATCATCACCGCAGGGTATAGTTCTCTCACTGGATGCAACTGACGAACAATGATATTGGATGCTTATTGCCAACACCAATTGGTCCTTCGTGATGAGTGATTTGCTTTGCATTTTTGGCCGTTGAGTTATTTTAGTTGTAGTTCTTCTTGCATTTGGTGCTTGTAATAAACAAGAGTGAAAGTTCACATTCAAATTAAAGCTGAAACGTGGCTGGTTGCTCAGATTTAGCTTGATACTATGTTACTTGGCATATTCTTTTTTCAAAAAAGACACCCAAAGGGTATCTTATATCTGATAAATACGATGAAAAACAATAGCTAATAGAATGTACAAACAACTGGATTAAGAACGAGCATTAAAAATAAAATTATATTGTAAACTAGGCGTATTCTTCTATCAACAGTCCGCCGCACGTCGGAGCATGAAAATTATATCGAACCAACTGTAAAATAAAATTATATCGTAAACTAGACGTATTCCTCATCGATGTAAAAAAAGCCTGAGGAAAAAAAGATGATGTTGCCTGCAGTTTGATACCATGCTACTTTTCGCTTTAATGAAATGGTGTTTGGGTTTGGGGAAGGGGGACTTTTTTATCAACATAGAAAGGAAAAAAATTATTCGTTGTCGTCACTTGCAAGCAACATAACATTAGGTCTGACCATTATTGGTTGCTCGTTTCTGTCTCTATGGAAAATGGTGCAAATGCATGGATCATCTAAAAAAACAAATATTGTTAAAAAACTGACTGTGATGCCGTTGTAAGAGATTTGCTATACTCTAAAGCAACATTGCCATGTACTCCCTCCAATTCAAAAAAAGTGTCATTGTTTTTTTTATCGGAGAGAGTAGTAAAATAAATAGTAGAAAAATTGTCACGCGTTTGATCGGGATCCGACGATTCTAAGGGCGTTTGGACTGCTAAAAAAAATCTAACGTTCGCAGGGGAGTAAAAAAAACAAAAAACAAAATGGGCTCAAACGCGTGGAAGGCCCGGCCCGAAGTCTCCGCGGCGCGTCGCCATCGTCTCCCCACTTGGTCGTCATCCTCGCCGCCGATTCAACGCCTCGCCCGCTCCCCCTCCTCCTCGGTCCGGCCGTCCCCATGCCGACGAGGTCCAGGCCCTCGAGCCCAGAGGTGCGCGCGCCTCCTCCTCCCCCGCTCCCCCCCTACTCCACACCTCACCAGTTCCCGCGGCGCTGAACTCCTCTCGTGTTTGCTTGTTTGGTTAGCTGGGTCCCTTTTCCCTTTCCGAGCCGTGCCTTGTAGGCTCCACCCTGTCCCCCTCCGTCCGTCGCGGTCGGCCTCCGCCACTGAGCTACGACTACGAGGCGCCCCGCTCTTGGAGTTCCCAACCGGCCTAGTCGTGTCTGCGGGTTTAAATGGCGGCGGAGGCCACTAGCCAGTGGAGCAGCCGGGGCGGGGTTCCCAGTCGAGATTCGCCGTTCGCATGGTGAGCCAGTCCGCCTCCCCCCTCCGCCCCTCACTTCATTCCAGCCAGGTCGCGTCGGTCGTAGCTGGACGCGTTGTGCTAATCAGCTGCAGTACCAGTTAAATTGCTGTATGCAGTTGTTCTAGCTAGGGTTTGAGCATGCTTGGTGCGGATCTGGGGTACTAGATTTTGTGCTCCAGTGGATGACTTTTGAGCATACCAATTCTAGGAGTTTTTATGATACTACATCTCTAAGAAAACCCAGAATTTCATCAATACTAATTCCAAGATTATTTTTTGAACATCGAGCGAATTTCATGATCTTTCCGGAACTTAAATTTAAGTGGAAAATTGATAATTCTGGGACAGTAATTCAGCAACCGCAAATTAAATTGAGTGTACTCTGGGTCCCGAGAGCCAAAAATTCCCGTCCATTAGGTAGGTGCTAATACACTAGTACTACTGATTCTAGAGTACAGACCTACCTACCAAACGGACCCCAGTTCATCAAACCATTAACCCGTACAGAATAGGCCATTAATGCCTCCTAGTTCAGAGCTCCTACTTCATTTAGTTAAACATGTTATCGCCTGCCAGATGATGAGATGGACCACATATCAGTCAGATCCACCAAATAGAAGCCATACCTCAGCTGGCCCATGAGCACTCAGGAGATGGTGACCCGGAAGCCTGGCCCACGCCACACTACTGTTTTTTTCTCGCGGGGACACTGTATTTATAGCTTAACATGTACTTGTGTCATTATAGCTTGATAGTCTTGTTGGATACTACTAGTATGCACCCTTTCCCTTGCATCAGTATGATATAATGTTTGGTGGTTTTTTTAATAGGCTTTTCTTCTCTTTTGCAGAATGCAGTTAAATTTCTTGTTCTCTCCAGGCTTCTGACTTGCACTAGTTAATTAACAACTTCATTCCCTGGTTCCTTCCTGATGGAGGCTTCGTCTTGCTTGCGCTACCAAGTCTGCGGTTTTGGTTTGTCCTGGATATGGCTATGTCTTCTTTTACTGCATCTCCTTCAGAATTGCAGCCTGGTGCTCTCGGACTCTCCTTATCTGGTCGGCATGGGGAGCTATGACATAACAGGGCCTGCGGCAGATGTTAACATGATGGGATATGCAAATGCGGAGCAGGTTACATCAGGGATTCACTTCAGGCTAAAGTCACGAGCGTTTATTGTTGCGGAGCCTGACGATGGAAAGCGTGCTGTCTTTGTGAATCTCGACGCTTGCATGGCATCACAGCTTGTGAATATAAAGGTGCTCGACAGGCTAAAAGCAAGGTAGTAAGAAGCAACTTCTCCTGAATTAACCCTGCAAAAAAAAACTTCTCCTGAATTAATCATCAGAAAATCCTGAGATGTTGGTTTCAACTCTGAGTGCATGTTTTGTGTCTCTTTGTAGATCATGCATACAGTTGCATGGTTCCATCATCCTTTGTGCATCTTTCTCTCTTGAAACATTAGTTCATTATATGAAGTTGTTTTCTTACTTGTACCATGTTTATTCTCGTGATTATGTTAAGCCATCATTAGCTGCTGGTGTCTTTCTGTACCTTTTTATGATAATATGAACTGAGCTGCTGTCACTTAACGCGCTTAGCCATTTCACAATGCACATACATACTGTACAGAGGCACCCAATGACATGATTAAAAGTCTTATAATCTGCTTGGTCTATTTCATCAATAAGAAAGTAGATTCTGCCTTGCACGCTCATGAAGTTGGGTTGACTTGGCAAGCCTCGATTTGGCAGGTACGGTGATCTTTATAATGAGAATAACGTGGCTATCAGTGGTATCCATACCCATGCTGGGCCTGGAGGTTATCTGCAGTATGTAGTCTATATTATCACATCACTTGGGTTTGTTCGTCAGTCATTTGATGTAATTGTCGATGGCATTGAGCAAAGTATTGTTGAAGCTCATAACAATCTCCGTCCTGGGAAAATCTATGTGAATAAAGGTATGCAACTAGTTGCACTGTCTTAAACTAATGTCTTACCAAACTACCATTTGTACTGATATCACACATCTAATTAAAACACATATGTTTCGTAATATTTATAGCATCTTCCACCTGGCTCTAAAATGTCATTTAGTTTCAGTTTGGTCTTTAAATGTTACTTCAAGTCTGGCTGCAATTATTTTTCTCACTGCTCCATCTATATAATAATCAATGCAGTATAAGTTCGGATGTTCATTCCTCATGTGATGCCTACTTTTCTCTCTCTATATGGTATTGTGATGCCGGCTAAGCTTAGATCTAGTTGCTGCGAAGATTTTGTTGTCAATCTCATATGCTTGATGTTCAGGTGACCTTCTGGATGCTGGTGTGAATCGCAGCCCGAGTGGGTATCTGAATAACCCGGCTGAAGAGAGAAGCAAATATCGATACAATGTTGATAAAGAAATGACCCTTGTTAAGTTTGTAGATGATGAATTCGGTCCAGTTGGAAGCTTTAATTGGTTTGCGACTCACGGAACATCAATGAGTCGTACAAATTCTTTGATAAGCGGTGATAACAAAGGAGCAGCTGCACGTTTCATGGAAGACTGGGCTGAACAAAATGGCCTTCCTAAGCATACAGCTCATGCAAATTCTAATGATTTTGGATCTTTGCACCTTCCGAGAAGAGTCTCTACAATAATACCAGAACCAGATGAGATAAGTATGTCCCATCCTTCTTGCACTGTATGGATAGTGTGTCGGAATGAACATGTTAGATTATTCCTAAACCTACTATTTTCTCCATTTGCTTTTGTTCAGCGGATGACTTGATGCAATTAGCATCATCCTACAAGGCCTCAGGTGGCAGAATATTGGCAAGTTCAAATATCACTAGGCGCATTAGAAACACTCAAGAAAACAGTGCCAAATTTGTTTCCGCATTTTGCCAGTCAAACTGTGGAGATGTCAGTCCAAATGTCTTGGGAGCATTTTGCATAGACACCAACCTTCCTTGTGACTTCAATCACAGCACGTGCAATGGGAAGAACGAACTTTGCTATGGACGAGGTCCAGGGTATTCTTCTCGCATATCAAGTTATTAACCTTCCATGAGCATCAGCGACAAGTCCTTATAAATGAGGTTTTCAAATATTCCTGTCTTGCAGGTATCCTAATGAATTCGAAAGTACCCGCATAATTGGGGATAGGCAATTTCTGAAGGCTGTAGATCTCTTTAATTCGGCTTCAGAAGAACTACAAGGAAAAATTGACTATCGTCACACTTACTTAGATTTCTCGCAACTCGAAGTTAGTGTTTCGACGAGTACGGGAGGTCAGCAGGTGGTGAAAACATGCCCAGCAGCCATGGGGTTTTCATTTGCTGCTGGAACCACAGATGGCCCTGGAGCTTTTGATTTCAAACAAGGAGATGACAAGGTTTGGTATATCAGTTAAATACTTGCTTCAAAATTGTAGATGACGTGGTATTCACTGATTGCACGCCTTCTATTATCAGGGAAACCCTTTCTGGAGATTAGTGGGAGGCATACTAAAGAAACCAGGGAAAGAGCAAGTCGACTGCCAAGCTCCGAAACCAATATTGCTAGACACTGGTGAAATGAAGGAACCATATGATTGGGCGGTATGATATGCTTTTTTAAGTAATCATAAGCAGGCTTGTTACGTCACTTTCTCTGAAATGTCCTAATTGCAATTTCACTTAATAGCTGACACCAATGCCACCATCAATAAGGACCAATTGCTGCTGCATCATATCAGCACTGCCCAGGCTGATATATAAGATATAATTTCGTTTCTGTAATGAACTTGATTTTTTCCCAGTGCGAGTTTCTTAGTTTTACTGTTTTAGAGATTAATGTGTAGGCACTATATATCTGCATGTTCACGCCCGACGCTGTTTTTTTTGGTAGAGGTGATGGGATCAAATGAGTAATTATTTGTGAACTGCAGGGCACCTGTTGTGCGCAAGCTCCACAATATGTCAAATCAGAACCAAAATCTCAACCAGAAACCAATTTACCAAATTAATACAAATTTTCTTTCCTGGTCTTATTTACTTCCGTAATCTTTTGCAGCCTGCGATACTTCCCATTCAGATCATAAGAATTGGTCAGCTGGTTATCTTGTCTGTTCCTGGAGGTATATTCCAGTTCGTCAACCCTATTATGTCCATCCAGTTAGAAGTGCATGCGGGGTTTTTATCTATCAAGACATGCCATGCTCATGTTATCCAATGTTTTGAGTTACTGTTCTTTCTCAACAACACCAGCAACATGCATGTCTGCATCATTTTGCCACTTTGCTTTGCTAGGCAAGAAAAAAGTAGCCCACTTGATCAATAGCTCAAGGCAGCAAGACCAGCAAAGCTAAGTGAAATTGTATAGTAATTATGAGAGACTACTTAGTGGACCACAGGTCCACAACATGACAAAAGGAAGACTTTTCCCATGTTAACGGACTTGCTTTACGTAGCAAGGTTTTTGAGCTCTGCCAAACACCTAGTCTTGCCGGGCAGGAGTTAGGTGGGGGGCAATTGCTTGGGTTTCAGAGCTAGCAATCATATGGTCAATAAGCGTCAGCACTCCTCTAATATTTTTTTGTTATGTTTTGGCACAGAATTCACGACAATGGCCGGCAGGCGGTTACGTGATGCTGTAAAAAATGTACTGATAAGTGGCAGCAATGGTGAATTTAATTCCAACACTCACGTTGTTATTGCGGGGCTGACAAACACATATTCTCAGTATGTTACAACATTCGAAGAATACCAAGTCCAAAGATACGAGGTATGTGAACTTTGCTTCTGTACACCCCCTTAAATAAATTGACGGTGGAGATTGAAACACACCCCTCTAATCAAAATGGGTAATATAGTCCATTAAATATTAAATACTGGAGCGGTTTCATAGAGCTATTACTCATGATTATGATTATTGTTGCGTGAACTTCATGAGTGCCTATCTCCAATCAGTTCCACCCCAAGAAAACTGAGTTGGCTGGGATCTGCTACAGCAGCCTGCCGGTGGTTGGATTCCACAACAGATTGCATCCATCAGTAGACATCTCGTTGTGATGTTTTTCATGTCCTTGCTACCCCTTTTTTATGGAAAGGAGGGACCCTCAGCCTCTACATCAAGTGAATGCATGTAGTCCATATGCCCCTGCCCCATATATATATGTCAGAACATTAGTCATTCCTCTTCGATTTGCTTGCAAGCCTGCAGTAGATTGAAGTGTCATTATTTGAAGATGTCAGAACTTGTTTCAGCCACATCCAATATTTTTAGCGCTAACCAGTATTTTTGGTTTTTGTTAGAAACTCTCCACAATTATACCAGTTTGGCTTTCATTGATGTTTTGTTGCTAAAGATCTGACATTTCTGAACCTGAATTTCCAGTGATTGTTCCATCAAACATATGAAATAGATCCACTCACATATGTACCAATGCATGAATAATTTGTTGGAGTGAATATGTGTTTTGCAGGGTGCGTCAACTTTGTACGGTCCCCACACCTTGAGTGCATACATTCAAGAGTTTCAGAAACTTGCCACGGCTATGGTTGCAAACAAAGAGATCGCAGCAACAAACATTCTACCTCCTGACATGTTGGACAAGCAAATCGGACTGCTGCCAGGCGTCATTCTCGACTCGACTCCTCCTGGTGTTCACTTTGGGGATGTCAGCTCCGACGTCGCAGCAAACTCAGACTTCCGGAAGGGCAGTACCGTGAATGCTACGTTCCATTCGGCCTGTCCAAGGAATGATCTTCTAACCGACGGTACCTTCGCGCTCGTTGAGAGGCTGAATGGTGACAACTGGATTCCTGTCTACGACGATGACGATTGGTCTTTGCGATTCAAGTGGTCGAGGCCTTCGAAACTCAGTCCGGAGAGCTTTGCGACGCTGGAGTGGACCATTCCTGAAGATGCCGTCCCTGGTGTTTACAGGCTACGGCATTTCGGTGCCTCCAAGCCGCTGATAGGGTCGATCGAGCATTTTACAGGTACCTCTCGCGCGTTTGCAGTGCGTTAAGCAATACACAACTTGTGAGGATGTCCGAGAACTGCTGCTCTTTTTGCTTTGGTTACAAGCAAATATATAGCGTGTACATTAGGGAAAATACATCCCGCTATCGGTGCATGTTCATATTATACATATCTAGTACTTTGCAATAGCGCAGGCCGTTTCAGGATCCTGTATGAATGTCGTGGATTCACTCATGCATTACTTAGTGTCTGTTGGTAAAGCCCATCTCCTTTTACCTATTTCCTCAAGAACTGAGTTAACAGTGGATTGGGCAAATTTGGACTCGATTTGTTCCCCCTTGAGAGACTATATAGTTCAGATTGTACCACCATGCGGATTGGATGTACTCCCTCCGTTCCAAATTACTCGTCGCAGAAATGGATGTATCTAGAATTAAAATACATCTAGATACATCCATACCTGCGACAAGTAATTGGGAACGGAGGGAGTATATGTTAAGGCTGAGATGCATGCAGATTGGATGCCATGTTGTATGGACATGTAATTAATCCATGGTTGACCACTGTTCGCATCATGTGAGGGTTACCGCTTTGAGTGCTGGCTACGTGATCAGATGGCAAATTTTCTTGCATGATTGACTGACATAATTCATGGGAAATGGGAAATGGCAGTTCACAACCTGGCACTAGAGTAGCATTTTCAAGCACAAGGCTGCAAAAGCAGCAAGTGTAGCATTTCAAACACAAGGCCGCAAAAGCAGCAAGAGTATCTGTGATGTGGTAATATCTTGTATCGGAATGTGGACTGTGTTGTTAAGTCATCTGGTAGAGACACTTTTGTCATGCATACTTACATGATGAACCGAGACACTACCTTCCTCCTTAATCATCTCTTGAAGTATAGCTAGATAAAGGGAATTTCCACCACTCGTGTTTGCTCATCTTTTGGCTTCCTCCAGTATTCCAGACTGTTCAGTAGACTGATTTCACATTTGTGAATCGCAAGTCCTGAATGTAATCTTGATGGAAGTATTTATACAAGGGATGTCAATGAACTTGTCACCCTCCTTCATGCGTTTGACATCCGTTACCCATTTCATGCAGTTTTAACCATTCTTCGCAAGTGGAACGAATACGAGCGGTAGGATGGTCACATGATTTTGCACTTGCAGTGTGCATATTCTCATGATAAAACAGTTTCTGGACGAGTCACTCCATACTCATGTCATGCTTTGGTAACACAAAAACAATAAAGCATGTGGAATAATTCGGCCTTTTTTCAGTCGTTCGCTTTCTCTCGAATGTCTAAATTGTGATTTCACTTAATAGCTGACACCAATGGCACCATCAATATAACTAATTGCTGCTGCATCAAATCAGCACCGCATAGGCTAATACTCCCTCCGGTCCTTTTTAGTCCGTATATAAGTTTTGTCCGAAGTCAAAGTATCTCAACTTTGATCAAACTTACAAAAAAGATATTAACATTTACAATGCCAAATCAACATTGTTAGATTCATTATGAAATGTAGTTTCATAGTATATATATTTGGTATTGTAAATGTTGGTACTTTTTGATATAAATTTGGTCAAACTTTGCAAAGTTTGACTTGACACAAATCTAATATGCGGAGTAAAAATGACCGGAGTATATGGGATATAATTCCATGTAACATTAGTGAATTTCACATTCATTATTTTTTCTGTGACAAACTTGACTTTTTTTCCCATGAGAGTTTTTTAGTTTTAGAACTTAATGCGCAGCCACTATATATATGGAGAGGTGATGGGATCAAATGAGTCATCATTTGTTAACTGCAGGGCACCTGTTGTGTGCAAGCTCCGCAATATGCAAATCAGAACCAAGATCTCAACTAGAAACCAGTTTACTGAATTAACACATTTTTCGTTTCCTGCTCTTGTATTCACTTCTGTAATCTTTTGCAGCCTGTGATACTTCCCGTTCAGATCATGAGAATCGGTCAGCTGGTTATCTTGTGTGTTCCTGGAGGTATATTCCAATTCGTCAATCCTAGGATGTCTGTACAGTTAGAAGTGCATACCATTTTTTTTCTTTCTACCAAGATGTGCTACGACATGCCATTCTTATGTTACCCAGTTCTTTCTCAACAACAGCAGCAACATGCATGTCTGCATCATTATCCCACTTTGCTTTGCTAGGCAAGAAAAAGTAGCCCACTTGAACAATGGCTCAAGGCAGCAGCCAGCAAAGATAGGTGTTTGGTACATAAAATGGTTTGTATCTTAATGTAACTGTCAGCAAAAATACTATATACTGTAGTAATTATGAGAAACTACTTAGTGGATCACAAGTCCACAACATGACAAAAAGAAGACATTGCCCATGTTAACGAGCACGCTATATATTTCCTTGTAACAAAAAGAAGACTTTGCCGGGTAGGACTTAGGTGGGGGCAATTGCTTGGGTTACAGAGCTAGCAAGCATATGCTCAGAAACTATAAGCACCACCGCTCCGCTAATTTTTGTTGTTATGTTTTGGTATAGAATTCACGACAATGGCCGGCAGGCGGTTACGCGATGCTGTAAAAGATGTACTGATAAGCGGCGGCAATGGTGATTTTAATACCAACGTTCATGTTGTTCTTGCGGGGCTTACAAACACACATTGTTAGTATGTTATAACATTCGAAGAATACCAGGTCCAAAGATACGGGGTATGGGATTTTTCCTTCGGTACCTCATGTACTGTAAAAGGTCTCTACATATATTTTCGTTTGTTTTTTCTAGAAACGTCCCACAATTATGGCAGTTGGCTAAAGATTCAATATTTCGGTAACCTGAATTTCCAGTTAGTTCTCCATCAGACATAAAAAATGCATGAATAATTTGGAGTGAATATGTGTTTTGCAGGGTGCGTCGACATTGTACGGTCCCAACATCTTGAGCGCATACATTCAAGAGTTTCAGAAACTTGCCACGGTTATGGTCGCAAA
Organism: Triticum urartu; assembly: GCF_003073215.2. NCBI lineage: Eukaryota > Viridiplantae > Streptophyta > Magnoliopsida > Poales > Poaceae > Triticum > Triticum urartu. Next base: position 12,062,066 of record NC_053026.1, read on the forward strand.
CAAGGCAAATTTTAAGATGGTCCCAACTATTATGGACCGTCCATTATTTCTGATCCAAGGGTCGAGATTTTATGAGGTAATAGGTTATCCATGAGAGGTAATAAGTCACCATCAAGAGGTAATAGGTCGCCCAACACTCTTATTTGGAAAGTTTTGGAAAAGTAGGAAACACCAGAAATGGAAAGTAAACATTAATGATATATTCCTACCATATAAAGAGCGCTCGGGTATAAGGAAACTATTGCATTCCAAATTAACATGATCAATGACATTAAATCCACGATTTATATTGAGATATCATGAGGTCACACAATAGCGTGACAGTACATATAATATGAACGTTTGTATTATTTCCATAATTTATTAAAGGCTGTAAGAAAAATGCACATATATGGTCAAGTACACCAAGATACCATGAGGTCACACAATAGCGTGACAGTACATCTAATATGAATGTTTGTATTATTTCCATAATTTATTAATGTGTGTTAAAAATGCACATATATGGTCATATACACCAATAAATTTAAAAAATGAAGAAAATATGGCGTTGTCCTAGTTAGCTATTTCTTTAAGTTGTGAGTTCGAAACTTGGTATTATGTTAATGCTATTTTCATAAGTTTTCCACTATTTCTATTCGATGTGATTCAGCCAATTTCTTTTTTTTTGCAGGTTTGTAGATACCTAGCAACGAGTCGAAGCGTTGGAGCGAGCTCAAGGCATGCCATCGTCATCACACCTCCCTCACCGGAGCATGACAAAAACACGTAGTAAACAGTCAAAAAGTCGTCGTGCTAAGCCCGCACAGGACCAGGTGACCAGAACAGTAACCCCTGCAGATGAAGATAAGCGTAGATCAGAATGATCCAAACCATAGACAAGTAAATGGAGATGAACAAAGACAGAATCCACCAAGAACAACCGAGGACCAACACTAAACCTAATCCCACAAAATACAATGGAGTCACACCTTAACATGCCGTCGTCGAGCTGGACGCACCATCAGGATGGGGGCTAGGCCGGGAGGACCTTATTTCATCTATGGGGAGCCGTTGTCGCCTCGGCTTACTAAGCAGGACACAAATGCCTGTTGGAGATGAGGCGGACCGACGGCGATATCGACGACAGGTGGTGAAACTCTAATCATCTGGCAACCGCGAGCAGAGGCAAACAGATTAATTCTCAAGTTTCTATCTCATCTAAAAAAAAATCCAATTTTAATCTAGCTTTTCGGATCATGTGGAGGTAACATGCGCGACAATAGTCAAACTGATTACTGCGTAAAATGCAACGATGTGTTGTTTTACAAATATTAAAATATTCTTATTTTTTGAAATACTAACACCGTCTCTAATTTTCAACTTAGATGGACCTCCACATCTTTTCATAATTCATGATGATTTCTACAAATAGATAAAAAAAATTGAAAGGGATATGAACTAGAAAGATGTTGGTAAAATCAACGAAGAGGGTTGGACGACTAGCCTAGATTCGACCAAACGTTTAAAAGGTAGACTTAACTTTAGAAGCTTACCAAGGACGACAAATTTGGTCAAATGAGGCTCTCTGAGGCCTTGAGTACCTCTTGCATAACATGCAAGCACAACAAGACCCAACACTCCGGGAGAGCGACGAAGGGGAACAAAACTTACTCTAACTCAAGAGACATAACTTTAACGCCAGAACACATATCTGGGCCTGCACCTCTCTTTTTGTCGGAGCGGATGACGAAGGAGGAGGGGACTCGTGGCTTCGTCGGCGGGTAGCAGATGGAGTGATGGAAACTATCAAGGGTTTATGGGGAGGGGGTATGGCTTGAGTACCTATATCGTTGAGCATGTCGTGACCGAGGACACAACATCGCGAGGATCAGAATGACTTCATAAATCTCAAAATTTCCTAGATACTACTCCCTCCGTTCCATAATATAGGACGTTTTTGGGCACTAGTCTAGTGTCAAAAAAACGTCTTATATTATGGGATGGAAGGAGTAGTTTTTAATCCTACTGTATATTTTTCCCATCAGTATCGAACATATAAAAGCCCGTTGAACCGTCCGATTTATAGTTTTATTTTTGTGTGGAATATATAGAGACGAAAATAGTACTATAGAAATCCCTGGAAAAGAACGCTTTAGCTAGGTCTATGATACCCCTAAAAAAACTAGATTTACGTACGATCCAATCTTGCTAGCTTTTCATCCGCCGCCGCTCCATTCCTGCCGGCTGTCGCTCGAGATCCCATTGAAAGCATCGGCGCCGCTCCAGTCCACGAGTCCAAGGGCCGCCACCGCCGCTCCAGTCCACGAGTCCAAGGGCCGCCACCGCCGCTCCATTCCCGCCGGGCGTCACCCGGTGAAGGCACCGCTGTCGCTCCAGTCCACGGGTCCACATCCGCTCCATTCCCGCCGGCCGCCGCTCGAGTATCCGGTGAAGGCACCGCTGTCGCTCCAGTCAACGCTGCCTAGGGCCGCCACTGCCGCTCCATTCCCGCCGGCTGCCACCGCTCCAGTTCTGCTGGCATCCTCGAGTCCAAGTACCCAAGGTAACAGTCATTACTCCCAGACTGTATATTTCTTTGTCTACTATGTTATATTGGCATATGCCAAGCCAAACCAGTCGATCTTCCCATTCTTATTTTAGCACGGGTGAGTAATCCAGATGTTAAATAGTTGGCTGTCTTCATTTAGGGAATAATTTGGTATGTCTCCCCAAGATGATAATGAAGTAACCCAGACACTGGAAGAATTAGCTGAATATGAAGATATAATACAGAGGACCTTCAGTTCTGATGAAGAATGCTATGATTTTTTCAATAAGTTTGCCAAGACAAAAGGATTCAGTGTTAGGAAGAGCAAAGTTTGGCGCTCAAAAATCACAGGTTGTATAATAAGTCGACAGTTTCTTTGCTCAAAAACTGGGGTGAGAGATGAGAAGTATTTCAATTTGCCAAATAGAAAACGGAAACATTGGCCACTTACAAGATTTGAATGTCCTGTGAAGTTAGTGATTAGATTCAGCCGGGAGATGGATCTATGGTATGTTGACAAGTACATTGATTCACACAACCATGAGCTGGCTAGACCCAACGAAACAACATTTCTCCGTTCACACAGAAAAATGACAGAGTGGCAGAAAAATGAAATTATAGGTCTCCAGAAGGTTGGCTTGAGAAAACATCAGATTATGGATGTTATGGTGCAGGAGAGCAATGGAGATCATGCTGAAGTTGGATTTGTCCCGAGGGATCTTTACAACTTTTCATACTTAAATAAATGTGCTAAGATTATTGATGGTGATGCAAATGCAGTTCTGCAGAATACGAGACAAAGACAACTAGAAGATTGTGAATTCTTCTTTGACTACCAAACCAATTCTGAAGGCCGCTTGGTTAATTTGTTTTGGTGTGATGGTCAGTCTCGCCTAGATTACCAAGCATTTGGGGATCTTCTCATTTTTGACAGCACGTATCGGACAAATAAGTACACCATCAACAATTGGGTCGCAAGTGAAACGTGTATCAGAATAGTTGAGACGCAAACACATGACCACCTAAACCATGCAGACCATTATTACATTGTTATCACAGTCATAATACAAAATATATGTCTAAGATTCTTAATAACCTTTGCAGCACCCATTTTATTTTTTGCGTCTAAAACCATCCGCTTGTCACATTGCTGTTGATCCCAGTTTTTAATCAATGGATGCTCATGGTGATCATAAGCAAAGTCATCTCCATGTGCTTGAAAATGTTCGAAGTACCAAACCTGATCATCGAAGATATAGAACTTACATGAGTTAGCAAATCACACAACTCAAGCAATAAACCAAGGAATATAAAAAGAATGAAAATTACCTGTAGTAGTGCCAAGTTACCTACTAGGCCTGATCTTTTATTTTTCTTGAATTCTGCCAAGTTAGTTAGCAAATATTCCAGTGTGAACTCTGCCCAGTTGTATTTTTTTATCTTTGAAATGTCTGCAACAACTTCTAAGTAGTGGCTGCTAACATATTCCTTTGAGCATGGTGCCAAAACTGTCCCAATTGCATACAAAGACAAACATTCTAATGAAGTGCTCATCAGCTACACCACTCCTTATCTGTTTTTCTAAGTGAGTGAAAGTGATCGCCTTATCGCCCTTGTACAACGCAAACAACTTTGGGTCTGCTCGATTTTTACTAATTGTTATCTTCTCACCTCGGTTTGGCAAACCTAAGATGCATTCCACATCCCAAATACAGATTGGAACCACATGCTCACCTACTGTAAAGCTTCTATCCCTTTCACTGTAACCATCTGCAAGGGACTCGAGAAGAATGCGACGGATTGACATGGAGGGTACATTAAGCAATGGCCCTAAGTCCATCTCATGCACAAGTTTTATTTGGTCCTCATTCAGATCGTCACAGAGATCAGCAAATTTTCCAGGCATACATACTGTCGAAGGCTAAACACGAAAGCGTAAAATAAAGTCATCAAAACTGAAGATGAATGGCAACACTGCTGAAATAGAATGAACATCTACGCACATACCATCTCAACCGCCGCTCCCTGACAGCTGACCAAGAACGTCGACTAGAACCCGTCGATATCACGCACCTCCCTCACCGCGCTGCACTTCACAAGGGGAGCGGCGTGAGTAAGCCACCGCGACGGGCATGGGCTGCGCTGGCGTTCACTTTGGGGATGTCAGCTCTGATGTCACAGCAAACTCAGACTTCAGGAAGGGCAGTACCGTGAATGCTAGGCCTGTCCAAGGAACGACCTTCTGACTGGCGGTACCTTCGCGCTTGTTGAGAGGCTAAATGGTAACGACTGGATCCCTGTCTACGACGATGACGATTGGTCTTTGCGATTCAAGTGGTCGAGGCCTTTGAAATTCAGTCCAGAGAGCTTTGCGACACTAGAGTGGACCATTCCTGAAGATGCTGCCCCTGGTGTTTATAGGCTGAGGCATTTTGGTGCCTCCAAGCCGCTGATAGGGTTGATCGGGCATTTTACAGGTACCTCTCGCGCGTTTGCAGTGTGTTAAGCAATACACAACTTGTGACGATGTCCGAGAACTGTTGCTCTTTATGCTTTTGTTACAAGGAAATATATAGCGTGTACATTTGGGAAAATACATCCCACTATCGGGTGCATGTTCATATTATACATATCTAGTGCTTTGCAATAACGCAGGCCGTTTGAGGATCCTGTATGTATGTCGTGGATTCGCTCACGCATTACTTACTGTCTGTTGGTAAAGCTCATCTCCTTTTACCTTATTCCTCAAGAACTGAGTTAACAGTGGATTAGGCAAATTTGGACTCGATTTGTTCCCCCTTGAGAGACTATATAGTTCAGATTGCACTATCATGCAGATTGGATGTATATGTTAAGGCTGAGATGCGTGCAGATTGGATGCCATGTTGTATGGACATATAATTAATCCATGGTTGACCATTGTTCTCATCATGTGAGGTTTACCGCCTTTGAGCTGTTTGATGGCAAATTCTCTGGCAAGATTGATTGATGTATTTCATGCGAAATGGAAAAGGAAATGTCAGTTCAGAGCCTGGCACTAGAGTGACATTTTCAAGCAAAATGCTGCACGAGTATCTGAGATGTTGTAATTTCTTGTATTGGAATGTGAACCTTGTTTTTAAGTCACCTGGAATGGACATTTCTGTCATGCATGCTTGCACGATAAAAATGACGAGACACCATACGCGGTTTCTGAATGAATTGCCATACTGATCGACACCAATTTCCAGAAATCATTTGCTGAAAGATGCTTTTCTTTGATTGACGAGTATGCACGAGCACATCAGTGATAGGCTATATGATATGCTGACTCCACCTGATCTCGAAAGGTAGTTTGGCTTAACATGTACTCCCTCCGTCCCAAAATAAGTGTCTCAACTTTGTACTACATTTATTTTGGGACGGAGCTTTAGTACAAAGTTGTACTAGAGTTGAGACATTTATTTTGAGACGAAGGAAGTACAATTTCTCTCCGTACTGTGAATATATATGCATTGTCTTTTGCATGTCGCCAGATAGCATTTTGTATTGTTCTTTTTGCCAGTTGAAAAAAAACCTTTTTTTGCGGGGTGCCAGTTGAAAAAACATAGCACGGAAGTTAACATTTCTCAGGAGGTGACATCTTTCACTGTGCAGTGGGATTGGATTTTCTCTTCGTAATGAGGCCTGCCAAGGGATGGTATGTTCGAGTCACGTGCATTTTAGATTGTCCTTTGCCACCTTCTACTTGGGTATGAAGAGAAGTAGAGCTCCATACATGGATTCCAACAATTTGATCCAATAGATGGATAATTGGAGGAAACAACATGAAGTATAGCTAGATAGAGAGATTTTCCAGCACTCGTGTTTGCTCATCTTTTGGCTTCCTCCAATATTCCGGGATTGTTCGGTAGACTGATTTCACATTTGAATCGCAAGTCTTGAATTCAATCTTGATGGGAGTATTTATACAACGGATGAATTTCTCACCATTCTTCACAAGTGGAATCGAATAAGGGCAGTAGGATGGTCACATTATTTTGCACTTGCAGTGTGCGTATTCACATGATAAAACAGTTTCTGAATGAGTTACTCCATACTCATGTCATGCTTTGGTAACAAAAGAAATGATATAGCATGTGGGACATTTCATCATTTTGTAAGATGCCATTTGGATAATTTTGAGTATGTGCATCTTGCAGCAAGATGGAGAGGCGAGGCGTGCCATCCTAAACGTACCCACTTACATTTTGGATTTAGATATCCACTTACCTTTTGCCCATGCTCGCATTTCATCAGTCGACCGACCGCAGGCACAGCCACGTCCGCCGGTTGGCCGGGCTCAACCCTCTCCCAGTAGCCCGTCAGCGAGCCTCTATCAGTCATCAAGTGTGATGATTGCCGGCGGCAGGTGCTGCGCCTCGTCTCGACCACGAACAAACATCTTGGATGGGTTTTCTACAAGTTTAAGTGGAAGGAGTGAGTACAATCTACTAGATGTTCTTGAGATTTGTTGCAATTTGAAACTCATTGTTTGATTAAAATTTCCCCTCCCTCAACAAAACACCACCAAGTTGCGGGCGCGTTGAAGACATGCAGTTGCAGTTGGGGGCGACACTTACAGTTGCGTTTTTGAGGCAGATATGCAATTGCCCCTCCCTCGATAAAATTAACACCACCAAGTTGCAGGCACGTTGAAGACATGCAGTTGCAGTTGGGGGCGACACTTACAGTTGCGTATTTGAGGCGGACGTGCAATTGCCCCTCCCTCGATAAAACAACACCAAGTTGCGGGCGCGTTGAAGGCATGCGGTTGCTGTCAGGGGTGACACTTGCAGTTGCTTGTTGGTTGCAAATATGCAAATGCCTCCCTGACAAAACATCATTAAGTTGCAATCGCTTTGAAGACATGCAGTTGTAGTCGAGGGCAATTGTGCAACCAGATGACAAATATTTTCAAATTCCGAAAATGAAAGTTGTTATTTAATAAATATTAAAAACAAAATGGATAGCAAGAATATTGTTGTTAGCAAGAAAAAGGTCTAAAACCATCATTAAAAAAAGAAGTAATGGTGATAAGACATGCAAAAAAACACCACAAGTAACACTGACGAGAAAAGTTTAAATCCAAAAAAACCTATATTTTGAAAAATACCATGTCAAAAAATATAAACCAAACAAACTAAAAAAAGTGTATAGAGGAAAAATATACAAAAATGGAAAATATATTTGCCTATATACATACATACGTGTATAATAAACATGGTCATCCCATATTTACAATAAATTATGCACAAAAAATGTCCATTTAAAAAGTCTATGCATATGTTAAAAATATTGCAGATTTTAAAGAATCCGTACTTTCAACCCCCAGCCTCCTAACCTCAGTTTACTACAAAAGGCAGTCAACAACAAATAAAAAAACAGTCAAAATGAAAGGAGCAAAAGGCTAAAAGAAGACCTCAGGCCCGTCCAGCACGCCCAACCAACGACAGGCCCGACAGAAAAAAAAAGAATCTAAAAGAACAAAAGGAAAGAGCCCAACCCGAAAATAAACAGAAAAAAAATGAGCTGGCCGCGCGCCTTAGCAGGCCGAAACGAGAAAATTCACACTCCAGAACGATTCTTGAAGCAAGTAAGGCAGACGGTTAACGCATTAACCCGGACTTCGTTAAGTCTCAGTCAATTAAGACTTGTCCGTATCAAAAATAAAAAGTTTACAAAATGCATGGCAAAATGTCTATTCTAAAAAGAATTAGATCTTCCATTTTTCTAAAACAAGAAATTAGAAAAGGTAAAAAATAGAAATACAAGTGAAACCAGTTTTATAATAATAAAATGATAAATAAATACACTAACATACAAAAGGGAAAGGAAATATAAAAATGAAAAAAGGTATGTGTAGACACAGAGTGAGCTGCACCAGCGAGATTCCTACAATACACACAAGCCGAACAAAAAAAGAAAGAAAATACAAAACGTTCACACGGGAGACCTATGAGTGAGAAAATAAAAAACACAAAAACAAGAGAAATAGGAAAGGACCTTAAGCCGCAGCTCGTGGCCAGATATACAAAAGCAAAGCCCGTAGAAGGCACGCTCTACCCCCACTGGGACAAAAAGCCCAGTATGTTTTTCTTTTTTTTGAACATAGCCCAGTATGTTTTTTTTTTGCGATGAATAGCCCAGTATGTTTTTGGATGAGAGGAATACCTCAGCGACAAATCACAGATCAATTGTACAAATCACCTAAGAAAAGATCAATTGCAGAAATAAAACTCATCGACTGAGACAACTGAGAATTAGCACAACCGTACTTACTTAATAATGCATGCTTTTCTGATTAGATGTGGGGCATCCCGCATAGAAAAGTCCAAAGCCAAAACCCAGGATTCCTCGCGTCCGCATGTGTGTATATAGATATCAGCCCAGACACCGCCCGTGTACCCCATGAGGAACTAGAGAGCCAACCAGCCCGCCCACGCATCAGCTAAAGCACACACAAACAGCCCTCACGAGGCTTCTTCCCCTCCATTGGCTATCTTTCTTTCGCCATGACCACCCCAACGGCGACGCCGGCGAAGATGCGGGCCGTGCTTTACGTCGCCTGCGGCGGAGGCACCGCCGGCCTCAAGGTAGGAGTTACCGGCCCCGCAGCTCTGCACGTGTTCTTTTTATTCTGGATAACGCGCGGGGAAGAGGGCCGAAGCTTGCGAGTTTGCTCTGTATTCCGGTCGGCGATCGAGGTTGGTGGTAAAGGATGATATGGCTGATTCACTGCCTATTTGATTAGTTATTAGTAAGCATTAGAGTCTATGTTAGTTGTTTCCTGTGCCTCTCCCTTGGTGGAGAATTATTTTTTATGGCAGCTGGGTGGCTTTTTTTTTTAGAACGAAGGCTCGCGGAGAGCCCGGCTTTGAATTAACAAAGCCATCAACCGGTTAGGAGTTACACACATAGAACAGACCACATCGGCCCAACAATATAAGGAAGCACTCTAGGAAGCTTACAACTCAACGCAGCGCACAAGCACGAAAGTAAAGAAAAACATAGCCCAATGCTTGCACTAGCCGAAGACCGCAGCAAAACTGGTGCCAAGGGTAGCGACCGGCAAGAGCACGATGAGGACCTACTAGTACAGAGTGAGGGTATGAACTCGGCTGACACTCCCAGGATAGAGAAATCCAAACATCTTCCTCCTCTCGCGCCGCAGAGGAACCCTTTCCTCTTGTCTTGGATCGAAAGGCGTCGAACCAACAGACCTGAGAAGCGCTCACCCTAGAGCAGAAGAGATGCCGACCTCGAGTCCTGGAGCAACCACAGAGCACGACCCCTTGAACAATGAGCACACCACATCCACCGTACCGTCGCAGCTTAGGACACCAGTAAACCGCAGGAAAGCCACCGGGAGCAGCAGCTAGGTGGCTTAATCACGCTTTTGCTCTATAATTTAATTTGTGAGGGGCACTAGGTGGTTGTACGATCGATTGAGTGGTTTGTTTGGTTGTGATGTGTTACACTAGATATTTTCTCTCTTTCTCATGTATACACGGCTTTCGGACTAGTTAAGATGTTACCGTGAAATTAATTAGTTAAATATTTTGGAAAGAAAGAAAAACAGTAAACATCAAGGTTTCCTTCTTCCATGGAGTTAAACCAGTAAAACCTACTATAACCATGTGATTCTGAAATCTCTCTAATGCAGCATGCACAAGTCCTCGTCCCTTCAGCAAAGAGGAATGAGGTCCTGTTGAAACTACAAGCTGCGACCGTCAATCCACTTGACTGGAAGATACAGAAAGGGGACTTGCGGCCTCTGCTGCCTCGTAGACTGCCTTTTATTCCAGGTAACTATCCTCAGTCATAGTGTCACCGTGTGGATGCTACCCATTTTCTATCTATCATGAGTTTTGTTTGGAGGTTTCCTATGTATAGACAGCAAAATAGCACCAAGGGTAGTTATGAGAACTTCATTTGATGATGTCTGTCTTTCAGTTTTATCAACTGTCAATATTTCCATTTCCTGTTGTGTCTTAGGCCCTGTTTGGAACACGGGAAACCCATATATAGGAACACTATTCACGTTGGAAAATTTCATGTCGTTTGGAGCGCAGGAACCGTCGTAGGAAAAGCGAAGGACAGGAATCGATTTCCTTCACTTGTACAGGAATTTCACAGGATTCTGAACATCCAGTCCAACCACACTTTTTCCGTCTCGTCGCATAATAAGACCGAGGCACCGCAGCTACAATAGCCGCGCTCGAGCGAAAGCTAGCACAGAGTGAAAAGAAGGAACCGTGCATGAAGAAGATGAGGTTGGGGTAAGAAAGAACATGTGGTGGAGAAAGGATGATTGCAGGATGTTCTTTGGCCACACGTACTTGGTAGTTGTAGGCAGCAAGATTCAGTGACAGGTCGGGCTTAAGGCTGTGTTTGACTGTGCTTTTAGGATTCATGTGATGTCCCAATACCTGCATTCCAAACAGCATACTTGCAGTTTTCCCTATGTTTTCAATTCTTATCTTTTGCCTGCGATTTCCTTTCATATTCCTGTATATTTCCTATCCGGCGTTTCAAGCGGGGCCTTACTATGTTATTTGGTTCTTCACCTTTAACATCTATCTAGAGTGTCTCTTACCTTTTCGTTGTGATAAAGATAACATGTGTGTGTGTGTATGTGTGTGTTACTCAATTCATCGAACAATGTGCTAATAGCTGCATCTCTACTGCGCCTTTTCCTGCAGTGCCTGATGTCGCGGGAGTAGTTGTTGGTGTTGGTCCTGGAGTGAATGGTCTCACAGCGGGTGATCAAGTTGTCGCCAAGTTGAACTCTCTTGTAAGTGAACTTCACTCATGACAACATCTTCCCATGTTTTCCATCTCCATATACTTAGAAAAGAAGATGGTTTCCTCTGAATAATATCAACACATCATTTGGGACGTGGCTTGATGGGATAGTGCCCGGAACAGTGAGACACATTCGTGAGTATGTGCTTTATTATGGGCTATCTGAAATTGCAGAAATGATTTGGTCTTTAACAGAACAACAAATACTCATTTTTTAAGGTTATCTTCCGAGCCACTACGTTGATCCGTATGTGGTCGCTACTCACTCCGACGGAGGCCAGGGAGCGTTTGTTTACTGGATCTATCCGATGGGAGATGGTAGCACAGGCTATTTTCAACCGGTTTGAATGGCAGTCATGTAATAAGATAGGCAATTAGTTTCCTATCTTTTTTTGCTAGCCGGTTATGCCTTCTTTTTTTAGCTCTTTGTGAACATCTTCTTGTTTTTTTTGAGACTTTAAGACCTGTCAAACTGTTTTGCTTAGTAATAAAGTTGGCCGTATGCATCTTTCTGATGCAGAGGCCGGGGTCATTTCCCTTGTCGAAAAAAAGAAAAAGAAAAGAAAAGAATATAGTTTAAGAAAAATCCTCTTCATTTAAAAAAATATTGCCGTAAACTCGTCAACATGACAATGTATTTGTTGTTTCAGAATGGAGGTGGACTTGCAGAGTACACTGTAGCATCCGCAAACCTGACTGTCAAAAGGCCAGCTAAGGTTTCTGCAGCTGAGGGTGCTGGCCTTCCCATTGCCGCAGGCACTGCGCTCCAGGCGTTGAGGTCCATTGGTTCCAAGTTTGACGGCACCGGCAAGCCTCTAAACGTGTTGATCACCGCTGCCTCTGGTGGCGTAGGCCTGTATGCCGTGCAGCTTGCAAAGCTGGCGAACCTTCATGTTACCGCCACCTGCGGCGACCGCAACATGGATCTTGTGAAGAGCTTGGGCGCAAACGAGGTGATGGACTACAGGACCCCAGAGGGAGCGACCTTGCAGAGCCCCTCCGGCCGGAAGTACGACGGCGTGGTTCACTGCACCGTCGCTGTCAGCTGGTCGTCTTTCCAGCCATTGTTGAGTGACGGCGGGAGAGTGGTAGACATCACGCCGAACTTGTCAGCCATCCTCACATATGTGCTGCACAGGGTGACATTCTCCAAGAAGCGCCTCGTGCCCCAGCTGCTCCTGTCGCTCAACAAGGTAGACCTGGAGTTCTTGGCCGGGTTGCTCGAGGAAGACAAGCTGAAGACGGTGATCGACTCGAGGTTCCCGTTGAGCGACGCAGGCAAGGCGTGGCAGAGCAGTATCGATGGCCATGCCGCTGGCAAGATTGTCGTTGAGATGAAGAGCTGATCGTCGTCAATATAATATAAAACGAAGACGCACGAAGCATCCGGCTTTAAATTAATAAAGCCACTAACCAGCATCCAACCAAGTCATACTCCACAACCACATAACACTCAAGTTCAGCGGGCTCGCAGTCCCGGCAAAAGAAGATACTAAACTTTAAGGGGACGCTAAAAGCACATAGCCGAAAAGATAATAGACGCAAAAGCTCACTCTGGCGGATCTTGAAGTCTTGCTCTTGTCGTGCATGCTTTGATCTGCTCCAAAACCTCGTTCATGCGCCCCTCGTCACGCTGCTTCTCCAATGGCGCCCAAGCCTGTAGGAAAATATGGCATTTGAAAAGAATCTCAGCTGGGTGAGCAGGGAATTTATGCTCGATAGTAATTTTGTTTCTCACAGTCCAAATGGACCAAAACAGCGCCCCGACGCAGCGCCACACCACACGCGCGTTCGCACCCCGTTGTGCGGTTAGTAAAGAAAGAAGGTCTAAGCTATTTTGCGGATTCCAATTCTGCTTAAATGTGTCCCTAACAGCGCTCCACGCAAATCTAGCAAGGCAACACTTGAAGAAAACATGATTAGCGTCCTCCCCAAGCCCGCAGATGGCGCATGTCCCGTTCGCCGGCCTGTTGCGTTTGGCCACATTGTCCGAGGTTGGAAGACGGTTGCGGAACATTTGCCACAAAAACATCTTGATTTTGAGTGGAATGCCAGCCTTCCACAGCCCCCTGGCCATATCAAGCCCATTCCCCTCCGTAAGCTTCTCGTATAAGGATTTAACCGAGAATTTACGAGAAGCCGCAAGCTTCCAATCAATCTGATCTTGATCGTGGCTGAGACTCCATCCCTCGAGCTCAGCCACCAATGCCTCCCAAGCCGTCGCCTCTCCCGCTTCCAGAGGTCTGAAGAAGGAGATCGTCGGGGGGTGCACTCTGAGAGCGTCAGCGACCATGATGTGTGTGTCCGTGGAAAGCTGGAACAGCTGCGGGTAGGACTGCCACAGCGGCGTTTGACCCTTCCAGCAATCCAATCAAAACCGCGTGGACTTGCCATTGTTAACTGTAAACTGGGCCCCAACCGCAAACGCTGGCCTAACCGCTTGAATGCCATTCCAAAAGGGCGATCCTTTGGGTTTGGCCTTAAAAAGGTTGCCATCCGGGAAATACTTGGCCCGAAGAATATCAGCCCAGAGACCCTTCTCGTTTTGGGCAAGTCGCCACCACCATTTGGTAAGGAGAGTAACGTTCATCAGCTTCGAGTTCGTGATCCCCAGACCACCGAACTTGTTAGGACGACAAACCGCAGCCCATTTAACCAGATGATATTTGCGCTTTGTCCCAGTTCCTTCCCAAAAGAACCGGGCACGAGGCGTGTCAAGCTTGGCATGCACTCCATCTGCTAGGAGGAACAAACCCATCGTAAAGATAGGCAAGGAGGATAAGCTAGAATTGGTCAAAATCAACCTAGCAGCCGAGGACATGAACCTACCTTTCCACGGACTGACCCGGTTCACCACTTTGCCGTAAAGTGGCGCCCAGTCGGCAATCGTCAAGTTTTTGTGGTTTATCGGTAGTCCCAAGTATTTAATCGGAATCTTCCCAATCTTACAATTGAGCAAGTTTGCGATTCTCTGACCTTCGTGATCATCCATCCCTATGTTGATCACTTCGCTTTTGAGAAAATTAATCTTTAGACCCGAAAGAATCTCAAAAGTAATCAAAAGCAACTTAATTGTTGCAATGCTATGGTCGTCTGGCTCAAAAAGCAGCATCGTGTCATCCGCGTATTGCAGATGAGTCACGCCGCCGGGGATTAGGTGGGAGATCAACCCTTTGATGTGCCCCGCAACCCTGGCTTTGCTGATCAGAGCCGCCAAAGCGTCCGCAACGAAATTGAAGATCAAAGGAGAGCTAGGATCTCCCTGCCTAAGGCCGCGTTTGTTGCGAAAGAATTTGCCCATTACACCATTGATGGTCACGGCCGTGTGTCCACTACTCACAAGGTGCATGATACGGTGGACAAAGCCCACATCAAAACCCTTTTTGATGAGGACTTCTCACACGAACTCCCAGTTCACACGATCGTACGCTTTTTCGAAATCTAACTTAAGGAGGACACCTCTAGACTTGGTACGTTTGAGCTCATGCACGATTTCGAGAAGCGCTAACGGTCCTTCAAGAATATTACGCTGCTTGAGGAAACCCGATTGGCTAGGGCTAATCACTCGTTGAGCGATAGGCGCCAAGCGGGAGGCGTAAGCTTTTGCACAAATCTTGAAAGGGACATTAATCAGAGTGATAGGCCGAAATTGCTTAATGTCGTCGGCCCCTTTAACCTTAGGGATCAGACTAATAGCCCCGTAGTTGAGACGAGATAGGTCAACGGTACCTAGCGCAAAGCCATTCACTAATTCGTAGAAAAGAAATTTGAGCTTAGACCAAAACTTCTTGAAGAATTCCACCGGCCACCCATCCGGTCCGGGTGCCGTGCCCGTTTTCAATATCATGCACAACACGATCTATTTCCTCCGGAAGGAAAGAGAGGACGAGCCCATCGTTCTCCTCCTGTGAGACCCGATCAGCAGGGTCCCAAAGGTCGTCCCGGAGGCATAGAGGTTTCTCCTCGGCCGTTCCCAACAACCCTATGAAGAACTCATAGATGTGAGCTACGATGAGCTCGTTGGATAGTAAGAGCCCTTGATCGGATTGTAATCTAAGGATCGTACTTTTACGTTTTCTACCGTTAGCGTAAGCATGGAAATAGCCGGTATTAGCGTCTCCTTTGGTGACCCACTTGATCCCGCCCCTGCGGCGCCAATACTCCTCTTCGGCCCGGAGTATGGCAAGAACTTGGCGTTCCAAGTCGTAACGAGCGACCCATTCATTCTCCGAGAAGGGCCGCCGGTCAGCCTCCAAGTCTAACGCGGCAATTGCCTCAACAATTTGGGCCCGCTCTCGCTTGGATTCGCTGCCATGGTTAGCCCCCCAACCACGCAGGAAAGCCCTGAGTTTGCTTGCCGCCAAGTTCCAGCGCTCTGTCGGTCACCGTTGCGGCCCAAGCTGGTGGCAGATCGTATCCCAACGATCCAACACCATCTGAGCAAACCCCTCGGACTCAAACCAAGCCGTTTCGAAATAGAATCGGGGGCTTCGCCTAATATATTCCTCCCCCGAAGAAAATATCAACGGAACATGGTCCGAGCCGATTCTAGTTTCAGCCACCAAATTGCATAGGGGAAATAAAACCTCCCATTCGGGGGTAAAAAATACCCTATCCAACACGCTCCGGACCGGGCACAACTGCTTGTTTGTCCAAGTATATCTCGCCCCGGTCCGAGCGGCCTCTCGCAACGCCGATGCCGCTATGGCCACATTGAACATGGACACCCGAGACCAGTCAATGTTGGCGTTGTTTTTGTCCGCACCCGAGCGAATAAGATTAAAGTCCCCACCTACAACAAGGGGGAGATTGAGAGCTCGCTTGGTCCCTACCAAATTAGTCAATTCCTGTAGGAAGATATCCGAGCGCGAGTGATCTGCCGGCCCATAAACGCACACCACTACCCACGAAAGGCCCGGGACGCGGTGTCTAATAGTAGCAGAAAGAAAAAATACACCAACATCCCATTGTAAAACATCACAGATATCATTATTACAGCCCATTAATATACCACCCGAGTGGCCCGCTGAGGGCAACCAGTGCCAAGAGAAACGCTGTAAGGAATCAAAAGCCAGAAGATCACGGAACAAGAAGTCGGCTTTGATCGTTTCCTGAAGGGCTACGACGTCAATCCTCTCTTTGGCAATGTACTCCTTGAGTTGTGTACGCCGCCCCACGTGGCCACAACCCCGAATGTTCCAGAAAAGATAGCGCATTTAGATGATACGATTGCGCAGGCGCACCCCCCTGGATGTCACCGCTTTCGCCACGCGCTTCCTAGCCGGCATTCGACTGGAAGAAGGAATTACAGAGGCCTCCCTAGCCTCTGTCTCCTCCTCGGGCACTACCTCGCTGCCATCCGCACCCGGAACGATGTCGCGCTGGATCTGTTCGTCCCCACGAGCAGTCGCAGCCGCCAGCATGGCCTGCGCTTCTTCCTGAGCACGGACCATAGAAATAATCTCGCTACAAGGGTCACTAATCGCCACGCCACTATCATCCAGAATGCTAGCAAGCTGATCATCCGTAAACGCATTCAAGATACGGTAAGATGGTAGGGGATTACCTATAACCTCCAGGTTCTTGTCAGCGAGCCGCAGTTTAGCGCTTTCCAACGACGTCAGTTCTCCCAGCTTGGCCTTGGCGCGGGCGCTGGGGGCCTGCGGAGTCACCGGAGTAGCCTTGGAGCATCTTGCCTTGCTGCCCACGTCTGCCTTGCCCAACGCCTCCCCCAACTCGCCACCCAGCGTCGCCACCGCCACCGTCGATACTGTCTTGGGGGCCGGCTTCCGCCCAGCCGTCTTCTTAGCCTGACGTCCCGCACTGTTGGAACCACGCTTGTTGGCAGGGGTCAAGTCGACAGTCCCAGGAGCCACAGGAAGAGAATACAACGGGTCCGCAACCACGATAGCCCCAACCACCTCTTGAGTATTCGTCTGTGCCCTTGCCAGGGCCGGGATGTTGGATCCATACTCATCAAAGGCAAGCGTCGGGGATCTGGCCAGGGGTGGCACACTCACCGCCGTGTCCTGGGTCGCCAAACCCAAGGCTCCCGAATCAGTGGACGCCGCTCCCAGCTTATCCCAAGTCTCCGTGTCAATAGAGTAATCCTGTTGGCTGTCATCCCCTTCTTCGCCCGTATCCTGCATCTTGGAGTCGCCGTCAGGGGCCTTGGCAAGCGCCCGGTCCTCTCCCTGAGGTTCATTACCAGGGGCGGCCCCTTTAGGCGGAGCGCTACCCGATGACCGAGATCCACCGTGACCAGCAGAGTCTTTTGGCGGGGGGTTGGGAGGTTCAGAACCATTCATCACACGTTCTCCCCCACGCTTGGGCAGGATCTCACGCTCCACCTTGATCTGGTACCCTTCATGATTGAACCACACTTCCACAAATCCATTTAGTTTCTCCGGAGCCTTGCATGCTAAATTCATCCTCACAGGCCCCAACCTGATAAGGGACAATTCATCCACCACAATCGGGCGGCCAAGCATCCGAAACCCTTCCCTTATGCAGTCCTCACGCCTGTGTTTCTTTGGAATGCCATGCAACCGAACCCAAGTCTCTGGCATGGCCATTGGCTGCACCTCCTCATGAAGCATATCCCGAACCGATGCCGTGATGTCATTGATTGACATAAAGAGTTTCCCACTCGTCTTTGCCATGTGAAGGAGATCTGCAGAAGGGAAAACCACCAAGAAATCATTGTCGCCCACCTGTGTCACTTGCCAATCCCAAGATCCGGTCACCATGTGTTGTAGTTCCTGCTTGAGGATGCGGAGATTGAGCCGCCCTGGCTCAGCCGATAAGATGGCCGCATTCTCAATCCGAGCATCCACTGGCAGCTCGCCCTCGGCCTCCTCGTCGAACTCCAAGCAGAAGAAGCCCTCACCGGCGATAGCGCTCCCCATGATCTGCAGTTGCAGCTGCCGACCCCTTGTCGGGCAGTGCGCAGATGCATGACCCTCCTCCTTACACAGCACACAGAGGGGAGGGAACTTGTTGTTGGAAATATGCCCTAGAGGCAATAATAAATTAGTTATTATTATATTTCCTTGTTCATGATAATCGTTTATTATCCATGCTAGAATTGTATTGATAGGAAACTCAGATACATGTGTGGATACATAGACAACACCATGTCCCTAGTAAGCCTCTAGTTGACTAGCTCGTTGATCAATAGATGGTTACGGTTTCCTGACCATGGACATTGGATGTCATTGATAACGGGATCACATCATTAGGGGAATGATGTGATGGACAAAGACCCAATCCTAAGCCTAGCACAAGATCATGTAGTTCGTATGCTAAAGCTTTTCTAATGTCAAGTATCATTTCCTTAGACCATGAGATTGTGCAACTCCCGGATACCGTAGGAGTGCTTTGGGTGTGCCAAACGTCACAACGTAACTGGGTGGCTATAAAGGTACACTACAGGTATCTCCGAAAGTGTCTATTGGGTTGGCACGAATCGAGACTGGGATTTGTCACTCCGTGTAAACGGAGAGGTATCTCTGGGCCCACTCGGTAGGACATCATCATAATGTGCACAATGTGATCAAGGAGTTGATCACGGGATGATGTGTTACGAAACGAGTAAAGAGACTTGCCGGTAACGAGATTGAACAAGGTATCGGGATACCGACGATCGAATCTCGGGCAAGTATCGTACCGCTAGACAAAGGGAATTGTATACGGGATTGATTAAGTCCTTGATATCGTGGTTCATCCGATGAGATCATCGTGGAACATGTGGGAGCCAACATGGGTATCCAGATCCCGCTGTTGGTTATTGACCGGAGAGTCATCTCGTTCATGTCTGCATGTCTCCCGAACCCGTAGGGTCTACACACTTAAGGTTCGGTGACGCTAGGGTTATAGAGATATTAGTATGCGGTAACCCGAAAGTTGTTCGGAGTCCCGGATGAGATCCCGGACGTCACGAGGAGTTCCGGAATGGTCCGGAGGTAAAGAATTATATATAGGAAGTGCTATTTCGGCCATCGGGACAAGTTTCGGGGTCACCGGTATTGTACCGGGACCACCGGAAGGGTCCCGGGGGTCCACCGGGTGGGGCCACCTGCCCCGGGGGGCCACATGGGCTGTAGGGGGTGCGCCTTGGCCTATATGGGCCAAGGGCACCAGCCCCAAGAGGCCCATGCGCCAAGAGATAAGGGAAAGAAAGCGTCCTAAAGGGGGAAGGCACCTCCTAGGTGCCTTGGGGAGGATGGACTCCTCCCTGGCCGCACCCTTCCTTGGAGGAAGGGCCAAGGCTGCGCCCCCCTCTCCCTTGGCCCTATATATAGTGGGGGGAAGGGAGGGCAGCCGCACCTAAGCCCTGGCGCCTCCCTCTCCCTCCCATGACACATCTCCCTCCTCCCGCAGCGCTTGGCGAAGCCCTGTTGGAATCCCGCTACTTCCACCACCACGCCGTCGTGCTACTGGATCTCCATCAACCTCTCCTTCCCCCTTGCTGGATCAAGAAGGAGGAGACATCGCTGCTCCGTACGTGTGTTGAACGCGGAGGTGCCGTCCGTTCGGCGCTAGGATCATCGGTGATTTGGATCACGACGAGTACGACTCCATCAACCCCGTTCTCTTGAACGCTTCCGCGCGCGATCTACAAGGGTATGTAGATCCACTCCTCCCTCGTTGCTAGATGACTCCATAGATAGATCTTGGTAGATCTTGGTGACACGTAGGAAAATTTGAATTTATGCTACCTTCCCCAACAGTGGCATCATGAGCTAGGTCTATGCGTAGTTTCTATGCACGAGTAGAACACAAAGTAGTTGTGGGCGTTGATTTTGTTCAATATGCTTACCGTTACTAGTCCAATCTTGATTCGGTGGCATTGTGGGATGAAGCGGCCCGGACCGACCTTACACGTACTCTTACGTGAGACTGGTTCCACCGACTGACATGCACTAGTTGCATAAGGTGGCTAGCGGGTGTCTGTCTCTCCCACTTTAGTCGGATCGGATTCGATGAAAAGGGTCCTTATGAAGGGTAAATAGAAATTGGCATATCACGTTGTGGTTTTGCGTAGGTAAGAAACGTTCTTGCTAGAAACCCATAGCAGCCACGTAAAACATGCAACAACAATTAGAGGACGTCTAACTTGTTTTTGCAGGGTATGCTATGTGTTGTGATATGGCCAAAAGGATGTTATGAATGATATATGTGATGTATGAGATTGATCATGTTCTTGTAATAGGAATCACGACTTGCATGTCGATGAGTATGACAACCGGCAGGAGCCATAGGAGTTGTCTTAATTTATTTATGACCTGCGTGTCAACATAAACGTCATGTAATTACTTTACTTTATTGCTAACCGTTAGCTGTAGTAGTAGAAGTAATAGTTGACGAGACAACTTCATGAAGACACGATGATAGAGATCATGATGATGGAGATCATGGTGTCATGCCGGTGACGATGATGATCATGGAGCCCCGAAGATGGAGATCAAGAGGAGCAAAATGATGATGGCCATATCATGTCACTATTTGATTGCATGTGATGTTTATCATGTTTATGCATCTTATTTGCTTAGAACGACGGTAGTAAATAAGATGATCCCTCATAAAATTTCAAGAAAGTGTTCCCCTAACTGTGCACCGTTGCGAAGTTCGTTGTTTCGAAGCACCACGTGATGATCGGGTGTGATAGATTCTAACGTTCGAATACAACGGGTGTTGACGAGCCTAGCATGTACAGACATGGCCTCGGAACACATGCAACACTTAGGTTAACTTGACGAGCCTAGCATGTACAGACATGGCCTCGGAACACAAGAGACCGAAAGGTCGAGCATGAGTCGTATGGTAGATACGATCAACATGAAGATGTTCACCGATGATGACTAGTCCGTCTCACGTGATGATCGCACATGGCCTAGTTGACTCGGATCATGTAATCACTTAGATGACTAGAGGGATGTCTATCTGAGTGGGAGTTCATAAGATGAACTTAATTATCCTGAACATAGTCAAAAGGTCTTCGCAAATTATGTCGTAGCTCGCGCTTTCAGTTCTACTGTTTAGATATGTTCCTAGAGAAAATTTAGTTGACGGACTAGGTCCGTAAACTGAGGATTGTCCTCATTGCTTCATAGAAGGCTTATGTCCTTAATGCACCGCTCAGTGTGCTGAACCTCGAACGTCGTCTGTAGATGTTGGGAACATCTGACATACAAATTTTGATAACTATGTGATAGTTCAGTTAAATGGTTTAGAGTTGAGGCACCGAAGACGTTTTTGAAACGTCGCGAAACATATGAGATGTTTCGAGGGCTGAAATTGGGATTTCAGGCTCGTGCCCACGTCAAGAGGTATGAGACCTCTGACGATTTTCTTAGCCTGCAAACTAAGGGAGTAAAGCTCAATTGTTGAGATTGTGCTCAGATTGTCTGAGTACAACAATCATTTGAATCGAGTGGGAGTTGATCTTCCAGATGAGATAGTGATGTTTCTCCGAAGTCATTACCACCAAGCTGCTAGAGCTTCATGATGAACTATTATATATCAGGGACATATATGATGATCCTTGAGATATTCGCGATGTTTGACACCACAAAAGTAGAGATCAAGAAGGAGCATCAATTGTTGATGGTTGGTGAAACCACTAGTTTCAAGAAGGGCAAGGGCAAAAAGGGATGCTTCATGAAACGGCAAATCAGCTGCTGCTCTAGTGAAGAAACCCAAGGTTGAACCCAAACCCGAGACTAAGTGCTTCTGTAATAAGGGGAACAGCCACTGGAGCAGAATTACCCTAGATACTTGGTAGATGAGAAGGCTGGCAAGGTCGATAGAAGTATATTGGATATACATTATGTTAATGTGTACTTTACTAGTACTCCTAGTAGCACCAGGGTATTAGATACCGGTTCGGTTGCTAAGTGTTAGTAACTCGAAATAAAAGCTACGGAATAAACGGAGACTAGCTAAAGGTGAGATGACGATATGTGTTGGAAGTGTTTCCAAGGTTGATCAAGTATCGTACGCTCCCTCTACCATCGAGATTGGTGTTTGCGTTGAGCATAGACATGATTGGATTATGTCTATCGCAATACGGTTATTCATTTAAGGAGAATAACGGTTACTCTGTTTATTTGAATAATACCTTCAATGGTCTTGCACCTGAAATGAATGGTTTATTGAATCTCGATCGTAGTGATACACATGTTCATGCCAAAAGATAGTAATGATAGTACCACCTACTTGTGGCACTGCCACTTAAGTCATATCGGTATAAAACGCATGAAGAGGCTCCATGTTGATGGATCTTGGACTCACTCATTTTTGAAAAGTTTGAGACATGCGAACCATGTCTATTGGTGTATATGCATGAAGAAACTCCATGCAAATGGACCGTTTGGACTCACTTGTTTTTGAATCACTTGAGACATGCAAATCATACCACATGGGCAAGATGACTGAAAGCCTCGTTTTCAGTAAAATGGAACTAGAAAGCAACTTGTTGGAAGTAATACATTTTGATGTGTGCAGTCCAATGAGTGCTGAGGCGTGTAGTGGATATCGTTATGTTCTTACTTCACAGATGATTTGAGTAGATGTTGAGTATATTTACTTGATGAATCACGAGTCTGAATTATTGAAAGGTTCAAGTAATTTCAGGGTGAAGTTGAAATATCGTCGTGACAAGAGGATAAAATATCTATGATATGATCATAGAGATGAATATCTGAATTACGAGTTTGGCACAGAATTAAGACATTGTGGAAATTGTTTCACAACTAATACAGCCTGGAACACCATAGTGTGATGGTGTGTCCGAACATCATAACTGCACCCTATTGGATATGATGCATACCATGATGTCTCTTATCGAATTACCACGATAGTTTATGGGTTAGGCATTAGAGACAACCACATTCACTTTAAAAGGGCACCGCGTAATTCGGATGAGATGACACCGTATGAACTATGATTTAGAGAAACCTAAGCTATCATTTCTTAAAAGTTTGGGGCTGCGACGCTTATGTGAAAAGGTTTCAGGCTGATAAGCTCGAACCAAAGCGGATAAATGCATCTTCATAGGACACCCAAAATAGTTGGGTATACCTCCTGTCTCAGATCCGAAAGCAATAAGGGATTGTTTCTAGAATCGGGTCCTTTCTCGAGGAAAAGTTTCTCTCGAAAGAATTGAGTGGGAGGATGGTGGAGACTTGATGAGGTTATTGAACCGTCTCTTCAACTAGTGTGTGGCAGGGCACAGGGAGTTGTTCCTGTGGCACCTACACCAATTGAAGTGGAAGCTTATGATATTGATCATGAGACTTCGGATCAAGTCACTCCTAAACCTCGTAAGATGACAAGGATGTGTACTACTTCAGAGTGGTACGTAATCCTGTCTTGGAAGTCATGTTGCTAGACAACAATGAACCTACGAGCTATGGAGAAGCGATGGTGGGCCCGGATTCCGAAATGGCTCGAGGCCATATAATCCGAGAGAGGATCCATATATGAAAACAAAGTGTAGACTTTGGAAGAACTACTTGATGGTCGTAAGGCTGTTAGGTACATATGGATTTTAAAAGGAAGACGGACAATGATGGTAGGTGTCACCATTAAGAAAGCTCGACTTGTCGTTAAGATGTTTTCCGACAAGTTCAAGGAGTTGACTGCGATGAGACTTTCTCACTCGTAGCGATGCTAAGAGTCTGTTGGAATTATATTAGCAATTACTGCATTATTTGTGAAATCTTGCATATAGGATGCCAAAAACCATTGTTTCCTCGACGATTTTTGAGGAAAGGTTGTATGTGATACAACCGGAAGGTTTTGTTAATCCTGAAAGATGCTAATAAGTATGCAAAGCTCCAGCAATCCTTCTAAGGACTGGAGTAAGCATCTCAGAGTTGGAATGTATGCTTTGATGATGATCAAAGATTTTGGGTTTATACAAAGTTTATGAGAAACTTGTATTTCCAAAGAAGTGAGTGGGAGCACTATAGAATTTCTGATGAATATATGTTGTTGACATATTGTTGATCAGAAATTACGTAGAATTTCTGGAAAGCATATAGGGTTATTTGGAAAGTGTTTTTCAATGGAAAGCCTGGATTAAGCTACTTGAACATTGAGCATCAAGATAGATCAAAACGCTTAATGGTACTTTCAAATGAGCACATACCTTGACATGATCTTGAAGGTGTTCAAGATGGATCAGTCAAAGAAGGAGTTCTTGCCTGAGTTGTAAGGTATGAAGTTAAGACTTAAAGCTCGACCACGACAGAATAGAGAGAACGGACGAAGGTCGTCCCTTATGCTTAAGACATAGGCCCTATAGTATGCTATGCTGTGTACCGCACCTGAAATGTGCCTTGACATGATCTGTCAAGGGGTACAAAGTGATCTAAGAATGGATCACAAGACAACGGTCAAAGTTATCCTTAGTAACTAGTGGACTAAGGAATTTTCTCGATTATGGAGGTGGTAAAAGAGTTTGTCGTAAAGGGTTACGCCGATGCAAACTTTGACACTAATCCAGATTATTCTAAGTAGTAAACTAGATTCGTATAGTAGAACAGTTATTTGAAATGGCTCCAAATATAGCGTAGTAGCTGCATCTACAAGATGACATAGAGATTTGCGAAGTACATACGGATCTGAAAGATTCAGACCCGTTGACTATAACATCTCTCACAAGCATAACAAGATCAAACCCAGAACTCATCGAGTGTTAATCACATGGTAATGTGAACTAGATTATTGACTCTAGTAAACTCTTTGGGTGTTAGTCACATGGGGATGTGACCTTGAGTGTTAGTCACATAGCGATGTGAACTGGATTATTGACTCTAGTGCAAGTGGGAGACTGTTGGAAATATGCCTTAGAGGCAATAATAAATTGGTTATTATTATATTTCCTTGTTCATGATAATCGTTTATTATCCATGCTAGAATTGTATTGATAGGAAACTCAGATACATGTGTGGATACATAGACAACACCATGTCCCTAGTAAGCCTCTAGTTGACTAGCTCGTTGATCAATAGATGGTTACGGTTTCCTGACCATGGACATTGGATGTCATTGATAACGGGATCACATCATTAGGAGAATGATGTGATGGACAAAGACCCAATCCTAAGCCTAGCACAAGATCATGTAGTTCGTATGCTAAAGCTTTTCTAATGTCAAGTATCATTTCCTTAGACCATGAGATTGTGCAACTCCCGGATACCGTAGGAGTGCTTTGGGTGTGCCAAACGTCACAACGTAACTGGGTGGCTATAAAGGTACACTACAGGTATCTCCGAAAGTGTCTGTTGGGTTGGCACGAATCGAGACTGGGATTTGTCACTCCGTGTAAACGGAGAGGTATCTCTGGGCCCACTCGGTAGGACATCATCATAATGTGCACAATGTGATCAAGGAGTTTATCACGGGATGATGTGTTACGGAACGAGTAAAGAGACTTGCCGGTAACGAGATTGAACAAGGTATCGGGATACCGACGATCGAATCTCGGGCAAGTGTCGTACCGATAGACAAAGGGAATTGTATACGGGATTGATTAAGTCCTTGACATCGTGGTTCATCCGATGAGATCATCGTGGAACATGTGGGAGCCAACATGGGTATCCAGATCCCGCTGTTGGTTATTGACCAGAGAGTCATCTCGGTCATGTCTGCATGTCTCCCGAACTCGTAGGGTCTACACACTTAAGGTTTGGTGACGCTAGGGTTATAGAGATATTAGTATGCGGTAACCCGAAAGTTGTTCGGAGTCCCGGACGTCACGAGGAGTTCCGGAATGATCCGGAGGTAAAGAATTATACATAGGAAGTGCTATTTCGGCCATCGGGACAAGTTTCGGGGTCACCGGTATTGTACCGGGACCACCGGAAGGGTCCCAGGGGTCCACCGGGTGGGGCCACCTGCCCGCGGGGGCCACATGGGCTGTAGGGGTGTGCGCCTTGGCCTATATGGGCCAAGGGCACCAGCCCCAAGAGGCCCATGCGCCAAGAGATGAGGGAAAGGAAGAGTCCTAGGGGGAAGACACCTCCTAGGTGCCTTGGGGAGGAGGGACTCCTCCCTTGGCCGCACCCTTCCTTGGAGGAAGGGCCAAGGCTGCGCCCCCCCTCTCCCTTGGCCCTATATATAGTGGGGAAGGGAAGGCAGCAACACCTAAGCCCTGGTGCCTCCCTCTCCCTCCCATGGCACATCTCCCTCCTCCCGCAGCGCTTGGCGAAGCCCTGTTGGAATCCCGCTACTTCCACCACCACGCCGTCGTGCTGCTGGATCTCCATCAACCTCTCCTTCCCCCTTGATGGATCAAGAAGGAGGAGACGTCGCTGCTCCGTACGTGTGTTGAACGCGGAGGTGCCGTCCATTCGGCGCTAGGATCATCGGTGATTTGGATCACGACGAGTACGACTCCATCAACCCTGTTCTCTTGAACGCTTCCGCGCGCGATCTAGAAGGGTATGTAGATCCACTCCTCCCTCGTTGCTCGATGACTCCATATATTGATCTTGGTGACACGTAGGAAAATTTTGAATTTTTGCTACGTTCCCCAACACTGCCTGCATCTACTACTATTACTCCACACATCGACCGCTATCCAGCATGCATCTAGAGTATTAAGTTCAAGAGAACAGAGTAACGCTTTAAGCAAGATGACATGATTTAGAGGGATAAATTCATGCAATATGATAAAACCCCATCTTGTTATCCTCTATGGCAACAATACAATACGTGCCTTGCTGCCCCTACCACTACAAAAACTACACTTCCGTGATGATACGTGTTTGTCATAGTAGGTCGCGTTTTTTGTCATGCATGTACATCCATGACAAATTTATGACAGAATCAAGATAGTCATACCTGTGCTGTCGTAGAAGTGTTCCATGACATTACCAAAATTACCATCATGGAAGTGTCCACTTCCAAGACGATAAATCACGCGTCACAGAAGTGCTTTAGTCAAGGGTGACCGACACGTGGCATCCACCGTAACGGAACGCCGTTAAGCTATCGGGTCGGGTTTTGGATCCGATAACCCATTAACAGCCCCGATCAATGGGGATTTTCCACATGTAAAATCATCATTGGCTAGAGGAAACACGTGTCAGCTCATCGTTGGGACAGATGTCATCCACTCACTGGACAGAAGGCGCCTATGATACGTCGACACGTGGCATGACCCAACAATGGCCCATTCCTGTGAAAAGGCCGGTCCGTTTGACTTGGTCAAAAGCTGGCGGGCCGGCCCATGGAAAGCCTGTTAACGGCATGTTCGCATATAGCCCATTTACAGCCCGCTAACCCAAGGCCCGTTACGCCCTATCCGAATTAGGCCCAGTAGCGTCATCTGGGCCATCCAATATGATTCCAGCCCGTTTTCACTTCTGGCCCATGTATAGCCCATGACGTCTTTCGGCCCATATGAGGCCCTTTGTAACTCTTGGCCCATTAGCGGCCCGTGCTGAAACTGGCCCATAATGAACAGTGTATCACTTTATACCCATTAACGACCCGTTATTCCATTGTGCCGTTTCCAGCCCAAGTTAACTTTCGACCTTCTGAGGGCCCATTTATTCTTGGGCTCATTTGCATCATTCGGTTACTTACGCCCCGTTACTATCATTTTCTGCTTGTGGGCCAAATTCAGCCCGTCATTACAGTCGGCCCGTTTGTGGACCGCTAGTCTGTTGGGCCATTTTCCTAGCATCACCAAATGCAAACTATTAACGGCCCGTTATGGTCAGCCCATAAAACGTATGATTTCCATTAAAGGCCCATCTACGGCCCATTAAAGGCCCGTACAAGACCCATAAATGAGTCGGCGGCCCATGGATCCTACGAGACATACAAGATCCATGGATCCTACGAGACGTAGAAGGCCCATGGATCCTACGAGACGTAGAAGGCCCATGGATCCGATGGCCCGTGAAGGGCCATGGTCGGGCGAGTTGGCCCCCGTTTGAACGATATAGCATATTCAAAGAATTATCCTACTCAATACTATCACCCCTAAAAAGCATACACTATACAACAAAGAGATCAAGGTATAGAAAGGTAGAATAATCCTACACTATACAATAAAGAAATTACAGCCGATTATACCCACTGGGCATTATGGTTCGGCACAGGTGATAATAAAGCATACACAAACAACAAATTACATACACTGGGAAAATACAGCTTATACATCATGGACGCGCATCAACTTAACTCCATTTGAACTATAATCTCTTCAGAAAATAGGATTAGCCGGATTCAGATAGCACAAATTTCAGTCTGCAAAATCTCCAATTCCTTCATGGTTACCTCAGTGTCTTGTTTCATTTTTTGACTCCTGCATCTAATACCTGCATGTCCAGTCTCAACTTGTTGATTATACGTTGACAATCATGTACACGTTGTCTTGCCACCTCTAGTTGATGCTCGAGAACATCAGCACATTCCAACTCCAATCCATAATCATTCGGTAACGGCCATGCCGCACTACTCGCAGATCTTTGTGTTGATGTCACTTCATCCTGAAATGTTTATGTAAGTACACATGACTAGGGCAAAAATATAGTTACAACAGTGAAGTGAACAAGACACTATTTTGTACTACATGGCAAAACAGGACTAACAATAATGTTACATGTCACTTTCAAAAAAAATGTTACACGTCATGAAGCATAAGCAGGTGATATTTTAAAAATTATAAAAAAGATAGTCCGTGCAGCCTGCATACAGAAATCCCTCTTAGCTCACCAGAGGAGCATGATGTTGGGGCCCAATCGAAAACACAGACAAGTTACAAATTTAGATAGCACGTTGCGTATAAGTAAGCAAGCAGTTGGCCATTCTGTGCCTCAATTAAAGTCTTAGGGAGCATAATGAACAGCTGAGGGTTTCATACAAACATACTACAACAGGCAAAACTATGCAATCATTAGCGTAGTATAAACTAGATTGTGAGCCTCATGCAATAATAGTTGGTTAATAGACTTCAAAGCTTCAGGCACACTTCGACAGAGTAATTAAATGGTAAGGCCTTTAATTATGTCAACTAATAGTGATACAAGTACCGAACATCAGGCATGATTATTTGGGCATCTCATTAACTGAGGACAAATAAAGCAATTGAAAAGAGAAAATTAACTATGCCTAAAACAAACAAGGAATTGAACTGTTGAGTTGCATACAGTGACTTACCTTAGCAGGTTGAAGAGGCTCAGCGCAGCTCCTACTTCTCTTGCAACGCTCCTTCCTAACATCTTGTACTTGGAAATCCTCAATCTTATCTTCATTGCACCCCCTCTGCAAGGTGACACAAACTAGTTACTCGTCTCCTTGGAAGATAAATATGCATACTTTCCAGTCTGTGAACACAAAAGAATGAGATAATAACAAAACAACACCACATAATGAAACATGCTGCATATCTTGCACTTGCACACAATGAAATGAGCATTTACTATGTCTGCACTATGTAAAAACTAGGCATACCTTCGAACTGGATCTCTAGGTACTCTTGGAGAGCCTACTGTAGTGTACAGCCAAACCTTTATGTCACCTATGAATTAGACAAGGCCCCACTACAGCAGCCCTTAGTGTTTAAATCGTTGACAAGCTCTGTTAGAGTGTTAGGTCAAGAACAACAAGTAATCAAAGCAAACAGTCCTAGTATGGCTGGCTGATGCAAACAAGCAATTGAACAGATGTGTGAGAAAATCTTACATATCAAGAAAAGAAGCAAAGAAGGAGGCTTAAAGACCATCACTTAACTGACTAGATTTAAGGGGCATTTAAACATCATGTGCAACGTATGAACTAACATAAACATTGCATATTCTAGATTCTACAATGGAATGCACATGTATTAGGTTATGCCATGTATGATGATGCCTAAATGTATAGATAGCAGGCAGGAGTGATTCATCATTGCACGCACAATTGAATTGCAGGTTAAGGGCCAGTTCGATTCCGCCTTTTCAGGGCATATTGTCAAAATAAGCCATAAAAGATGTAAATAAGTCATTTTTGAGTTATGGGCTTGGGCTTAACTAATTTCGCTTTGGAGGGGGGTGTTTCGGGTAGAACCTCATTAAAAATTGAAGGGAAGGTGTTGGGGATATTACTACTGGGCGTAAACCGGCCTATCAGGGCCGGGTTAACTTCATCAGTAGTTAATTATGTTAAAGCCCAAGAAGGCAGATGAGAGCTCAAGGCCCATAGTCGGTTTAAGGCCTGTAGCCGTAAACCGGCGCCGGTATGTAACTTGTATTGTAAGTTAGGAATAAGTAGAGACCAAACCGGACACATCTATGAGCCAGTATTGGGAATCTGTGAACCGACGGGCGTCACCCGTGTATATAAGGGGACGACCCGGCGGCGGTTCAGAGGACAGACAACAACTCGAGACTTAGGCGAAGCTTGTTTGCTCCCTAGTCATCGAAACCCCATCAATTCCATCACAACTAGACGTAGGCTTTTACCTTCATCAAAGGGGCCAAACTAGTATAAACTCTCTTGCGTCCCTGTGTCCGCTTTAACCCCTTCAAGCTAACCCGTCGCGATGGCTCCACGACTAAGTCCTTTCTCTAGGACATCTGCCGTGACAAAACCACGACAGTTGGCGCCCACCGTGGGGCTATCGCACGATGGTTTCAAGTTCTTGGAGGGCCGCTTTGAAGGACTCGAGGGCTACGCTGTGGGCCGGATGACTAAGAGTCGTCGCGGCAAGCTCTACATCGATGATGCAGGATGGGGCCCCAAGGCCGGCTCAGTTGAGTACGGGTACCGGGTCCCCTTTGGTGGCATACACGTTTTCATCAGCAAGATCAGTGAACCGGGCCCTAAGCCGGACATTTGCACCGACCTCGTCGAAATGGCTCAGCGTGCGCGGTCCGCCCGGGTTAAATCGGCCGTGAAGCGTGCCTTCGTGGGAGTCATCCATGGAGGAAGTTACGAGGATGGATCGGAATCTCGCGGCGAGACCATCGTTTATTCCGGTGACGAGTCATCAACCGGAGAAACCGAATCTCTATATCAGCTACAAGATGGCCGGATTTGGGGCTGTTTCGATGGCGACAGTATTCCGGACCCCTCTGATCAACCCAACCGAGTTGGAATATTCATGACCGGCACACAAGCAGCGCTTCATTCTT